>NC_079413.1:4917944-4995444 GCF_026213295.1 Gadus chalcogrammus
CCCTATGTTTTGGTTCGGGGTCTTCAATTCTGCATATGCACCAAAAATGTCAGTTGTAACGCATTGTAGACATTGTAGCATTTCAGGAAATTGGATTGAAATGTTGTCATATTAGATCTAATGAGGAAATAAATCAAATATGAAAAATATGTAAAGTATGTGAAATACGCCATATAAGTCTCTAAACGTATGGGAGAAACCTTGATGGCTGAAATGAATCAGGAATAATTTGATGAATCCACCGAATTAAGCTGTGCAAGTGATCTAAGCTGTAGCCATGCTCTAGGCTGTGCCCGTGAACGTACTGACCATGTGGTTGGTGTTCCCCAGCTGTCGTGTGCATGGAGGCAGGTGCCCTGGCTCCAGGCGGCCCTGTCCTCCGCCCACTCCTCCCCCTCCTCCCTCATCCAGAACCGCAACAACATCCTCCGAGCCGTCGCCCAGCTACAGGTACATAGAGTCGTACACCTGGGGGCGGATTCACACAAGTATCTTAAGAACGAAAACTTCATCAATTACTATGCATTTGTACTGTTCCATCACTTTCTCCCCCGTTGTATGTACTTCCCTCCTCTCCCCCCCACTCTCCTCTCTCCTCACCCCCCACCCTCTTCCTCTACTCTCCACCCTCCCACAACTCTCCCCTCCTCCTCTCTCCTCCGTCCCCCCTCCTCTGGTGTAGTCATCCCTTGGTACTATGGATCTGGGTCAGGTGTACTACGAACCCCTGAAGGATCGTCAAGGCAACGTGCTGCTGGTGACCGTCAAGGAGATGTCGGACCCCCCAAGGTGAGCCCCGTTAAACAATCCTCTCCCGGCGTCCATCTTGGGCGAGTCCAACATCTTTTGAGTTGAATTGATCCATCATACATTTTTGAACAATCAGCCGTCACACACAGTGGCGAATCCATGCTCTTCGGCCCAAGAGTGGCGCACAATAGTGTTCATTAAAGTGTAAATTATACACGCCCCTTCCCTCACACAGGTTGGTAAAGTAGGGTGAAACATACGTATAACCTGCATCGTTTTGCATGACGAAACCATTACATCATCGCTGTAACCCGTTACCACCGCCACGGTTAGGGCTGAGCACCCAGACTACCGCACCACCTTAAACCTCACCCCCACCACCGCACCGTGACTCTAACCCCACTCTACCCTCTCCCCCAGCCCCCCAGAGCCCCCGCTCCACTGGGTCCCCCTGGCACGGCTGGAGAAGAACCGCAGCCGAACGGCCCTTCTGCCGGAACCCACCGCCATCGACACGCTGACAGAGCAGCTCAAGGTGGGGAGGGGTGTGTGAGAGACTGAGTGTGAGTGTGTGAGTGACAGTTTTGTGCCCGATAGTCTCACCGTTGGGTGTTAGACTCTAGATGAGATCCCCAAGGCCCTGAGTCTACATGTAGGCATCCTAAAGCATGATGCCCACTAAGCCCTGACTGCTCCTTAAGTCCTACTCAATGGGCCCATGTTTACAGTCCCTATACTCTCTCCCTCTCCCCATCTCTCTGTATCTCTCTCTTCCCCTCTCCATCTCTCCCTCCCTCAACTCTCTTTCTGTATCCGTCTCCGCTACTCCTTCTCTCTCTGTATCCCTCCCACCCCCTCTTTCCCACTACCCATATCTATGTATCCCTCCCATACCCCTCTCTCTGTACCCCCCCCCCCCCCTAGGAGAAGCTGTCCTACCACAGACACAGTCTCCAGCGGCCTCAGGCGGGTCTCTACGTGGGCATCCTGAAGCTCTGCAGCTCCGTGGACCAGATCAGAGTCCTGGTTCCCCAGAGGCTGCCCAGCCTGCTCTGCCACACCCGGGTCCGACACAACGCACACGTCTCAAGGTTAGGGTTAGGGAAAAAAAAAAATCCTTGAAGTACACAAAACAATTCTACAAGTACGGAACACTGAAAGCTGCGCGTGGATCGGAAGGCATTTGCGCACGGATCAGCAAGGCAGAAAATTAGTGCGAAAAGTCATGTGACAAACAAATGTCCTGTGATTCACACTATACAACAGCAGCGGTTTGGTGGAACCTTTAGAACTCGGTACTCGTCTGCCAGAAGACTTGAGAGGAACACAATATGAAAGATATCCTAAAAAATATCTCTGTGAAACACCAAAAGTTTTGACTAACCAATAGGTTTTTGTATATTTGCATCATTGTATGATTTTACAGTTTTACAACTTTGTTGAGGCATCACAAATCCCATGATGCATTCTGATGTAAAAGCCCTAATTAAGTTGGATTGATTCAGGTAGTGCATTACCCTACGAAGTTCCTGACCTTCATCTCCAACAGCTCAGATTTGCAACATTTTGTATTTGCGTCAGTCGTCCCTGCTATACTGTGACTTTCACACTCCAGCTAGGTCTAGCTCTATCAAGTGTGTGTGGTGATGGCTGGTTTAACCTGTGTGCAATGATTATCAAGTGCACCCAAGGTGTTCTGCCTCACCCAGCTCCAGAATACAATCAACCTGATTTAAGCCACCTGAGGCTGCTTAAACCAGCCATCAACCACACCCTCTCCACGGCATTCAAATAAAATGTTAGATTGTGAGATTTGAATTGAAAATCTAAAAAATGAACGCGTATGCTGTTGACCGTAACTTATTCTTCTGATTCTATGACAGAGAGGAGTGGACGTGGCTTCAGAGTCACGTGTTCAGCACAACCAATGGGAGCGTCCAGAATTTGATTGGCGATGATGAGGGCCAATTAGAGAGCAGCGGGCTCGTGGACTTTGTTCGCTCCCTGAGAGCCGCAGTCACGCTGCTGCTGACCAAACTCAGCATCCCCCTCTACAGGGTAACACAGGAACTACACCATGCTCACCCACACCGAATATGTCCAACATCTGCCCTATATATTGCACTATTTAAGATGTGACCATTTTGTAGTGTAGAAATTGTTGAAATGTGTACAAACTGTTTCTCTATATAGTACTGCAGTACTTACTACCAACCATGCACCATTAAAATAAGTTTACAACTGTGCACACGCATTTCGGTACTATATCCCATGATGCAGCACAGAAGTTTTCAATGTCATCCAATAGAAATGGTCACCACATATGGGTCATTTGATTGGCGTACACATCACATGATGGATCTCTCTCTGGGTCTCTTGCCCGGCCAGGCCTACCAGTATGGTGTGTACACGCGGGAGCTGCTTGAGTTTGGGGACAAGCTGTCCATGCTGCTGCTGCTGCCCCCCAGCGAGGACTTCAGCTCCTCCTACTGGCCTCTGCTGGGAACCAAGGAGCCCGGACTCACCCTGCCACTGCAGGTCTTCGAACTCAGTAGGTGATGGGAAACACACACACACACACACACACTGATATACACACTGCTATTACTGGTACTGATATGCTGCTACGCTCACTGATACACACACTAGTACTAGTACTGATATGCTGGTCCAACACTGATATACACACTGGTATTACTAGTACTGATATGCTGGTCCAACACTGATTTACACACTGGTTGTACTAGGACTTATATACTGGTACACACACTGATATACACACTATTTCTAGTACTAATATACTGGTACACACACTGATATACACACTGATATACACACTGTTTCTAGTACTAACACACTGGTACAATCACTGATATACAAACTAGTAGTAGTACTGATATACTGGTACACACACTGATATACTCACTAGTGCTAGTACTGATATACTGCTACACACACTGATATATTCACTAGTACTAGCACTGACATACTGGTACACACACTGATATACACACTAGTGCTAGTACTGATATACTGCTACACACACTGATATATTCACTAGTACTAGCACTGACATACTGGTACACACACTGATATACACACTAGTGCTAGTACTGATCTACTGGTACACACACTGATATACACACTCTTGCTAGTACTGATAGCGTGTGTGTGTTCCTCCAGTCCACTTCTGGACGTATGAGCGGGACTTCGTGTCCCAGTACTGCCAGGCCTGGGTGCGTCTGGAGCTGGACTCCCAGCTGGCCCAGCAGGCCCTCCGCGAGGCGCTGGACGCACATGAGGTCCAGGACGCCCGGGAACGCCTCACACACATCTCCCAGCTCTCTCAGGTGTGTGTGTGTGTGTGTCATTCAAGATATGTATCTGTACTATCTTAACCCCTACCTGCTCCTTAATGACCTGTCTCTGTACTATCTTAACCCCTACCTGCTCCTTAATGACCTGTCTCTGTACTGTCTCACCCCTACCTGCTCCGTAATGACCTGTCTCTGTACTGTCTCACCCCTACCTGCTCCTTAATGACCTGTCTCTGTACTGTCTCACCCCTACCTGTTCCTTAATGACCTGTCTCTGTACTGTCTCACCCCTACCTGTTCCTTAATGACCTGTCTCTGTACTGTCTCACTCCTACCTGTTCCTCAATGACCTCTCTCTGTACTGTCTTACCCCTACCTGTTCCTTAATGACCTGTCTCTGTACTGTCTCACCCCTACCTGTTCCTTAATGACCTGTCTCTGTACTGTCTCACCCCTACCTGTTCCTTAATGACCTGTCTCTGTACTGTCTAACCCCTACCTGCTCCCTAATGACCTGTCTCTGTACTGTCTAACCCCTACCTGCTCCCTAATGACCTGTCTCTGTACTGGTTGACCCCTACCCAAACTAACTGTAAGTCCCCTTGCATAAAAGCTACTAAAGGACATAATAGAAGACAGGCATCAAAGCTTCAGTATCTCACCCCGACCCACTCACCCTGCGTTGCCGTAGCGACTGGACGCCGTGTGGCGGGACTCCCGGTGGATCATGGACTGCCTGCAGTGTGTGCGGTCGCGCCAGTGGGTGGGCGCGGTGCCTCTGGGGCTGGTGATGGGCGGAGACCCCCCGCCCTGCCCGGACACCGAGGAGGAAGAAGAGAGTCTGACGGCCCGCTGCTTCTGGCCGCCACGCCTTCAGCCCCAGAGGACCATGCCGGGCATCACAGGTACCAGGCGCAACGCCGCCCCCCCCGCGGGACCTCAAACTACCTCTCCATCGGCATGGTGGTGCAGACATCAGGGCTGGTTTGAAACCTAAATCGAAATGCAGAAGTGGGGATTCTATTGCCGTAGTGTGTGCAGGGTACTTAACACAACTGGTCAAACTTGATCCACACGGCCCCCCCAATACACCGCTGCCTGCTATGGTAGAGCACCTTGTTAAAGAATGTGTCTCGCCTCATCGCGACTTTTGTGTTTGACAGTCTCTGCGAACAGCAAATTTCGATTTTGTTTTAAGTACCGTATTTTCCGGACTATACGTCGCTCCCGAGTATTAGTCGCATCAGTCAAAAAATGCTCCATGACGAGGAAAAAAACATATATACGTCGCATCGGTGTATAAGTCGCATTTATTTTTAAACATTTAAACAAGAACGTTTAATCTGGAGAGACTGAATAAAATTGCAATAGCAATATAGGTGTGTCGGTCCCACTCGTAGTTGAGAGTATACCGAATTCAGTGTCACCGGGATTCCACCGGACGGGTATGCGCCGCGGTCCTAAACCTGAGCGCACGATCGGGAGGTGGAAGTTGCGCTCACAAGTCCAGCGGACGGCTCCAGTTTTCGCCGGCCAAGTCATGCGCTGTGATATGTGTGACAGCTATGTTGCACAACATTGCAGCTAAGGCTGGGGTAGCTTTGGTTGAACCGGAGGACATTGAGGACGATGACGACGAGAATATAATTTATTCGGTGGTGCAGTAGGCTTGCAGCGTTCAGTTGTAGGCCTAATGAATGACGGTGCCATCTTGCGGCCGAAGATTATGTACGCACAATTTTGGCATATAAGTCGCTTCGAAATATAAGTCGCAGGGCAAGCCAAACTACAAAAAAACCGCGACTTATAGTCCGGAAAATACGGTATACTATATTTCTTTACTGTGATGATATTCATGTCTGGCCATGTGTTCCCCTACCTGTCCACCAGGTGGCAACTGGTGGACAAGGAAAGTGTGAAAACGTTATGTATCGACAGGAAGTCACAGAGCAGAGAAGGAAAATGTTTGCTCGTGGTAGATCTTTAACCGTTCATCAATACTAAGATACAAGATCAAAATGCCCCCTGTTCCCCTACCTGCTCCTCAATGATGTGTGAGCTCAATGTATGTTGTTACTATTGAAAGCTTCTGCTAAATTACTAAACAGTAGACAGTAAACGAGTGATTTCAGTCAAAGGTCGGCTCTGGTGCTACAGGGTTGGGGTCAAAAGGTTAAAGGTTATGGTCCAGCACAATGTAAGGGCTAGAGCAATAAGGGCTAAACTCTTTAAATGTCTCCTAGTGTGTCCAGGGGCTCTGGTCGTGGCCACCCCTGTCCCCGTCAGCCCTGAGGTGGGTCCTGCAGCACCCGGGCTTCTGGTCCCACAGCAGGCCATCAGCACCCTGCTGGAGGGCGTGGCTAAGGGCGGCTACCCAGTCGACATCAGTGCCCAGCTGGACCAGACAGAGCTGGACAGCGCAGGTTCTCTGCTGCAGCAGGGGCTGACGGAGCCGGCACTGACGGAGCCCAAGGTGGGGTACGACAGTCTGGTGGCTCCCACTATCCCCCCCTTCTCCACTGAGCCGGCCCACCCCCATAGCATCAGCGAGGTCCTGGAGCCCATGGAGATGGCGGAGCTGGTGGACATCCTGCCCACCCTCAGCCTCATCGAGGAGGAGACGATGCCCGTCGACTGCTCCACCCCCTCCATGATGGAGATGCTGCAGAGCTTCGGCCTGGGCATCGGGGAGCCCGGAACCTTCTTCGACCTGGACAACCTAGACATGAGCCCCGGGGCGGCCAGCACCTCGCTGCCCGACGCCTACGACAATCACATCGCCACGGAGACAGCCGCCCCAGAGGGATGCTGGGAGAACAAGGCCCTGCTGGGGGCGGCGGCGGCGGCTCCGTTAGGGGGGCCGGGCTCACCGTCGGCCGGTGACAGCCGGAGGACAGGCACGCTCGTCGTGGGGAGAGGTCAGGTAGAGTGGGTGACCTCATCTCACGAGAGCTCCTGATGACCTCTGACCTTCCGACAGAGGACTGAAGAAGAGCTCCCCCACCCCATCACCACCCCATCACCAATATGATGTACCATCCATCGCGCCACAATCACTTCTTCTGCATCAATCACAAACCCTTAGTTCCGACCCCAGTGAGGCCTTGACATCACAGAAGTAGACACGTTGGATCGTGTTCTACTCCTTAAAGATACAGGAGATCATTCCTTGGCACATTTGTACCACTAGCTTGTTTTACTTCTCGAATGGGAGACTTTATAATGCAATAGTCAAAACTGAAAAATATTTCTATATGTATTCTTTCCAGCATATCCTGGATAATCTCCATCATGTGATATTTACTATATGATATACTACATTTATACTATATATAAATAAATATACATGTATAGAGTACTTGAAACGACGACAGAGTTGACCATCAAGGACAGAAGGAACAGTAATAATATTAATAGGAGATTATGATTAATAGGTTTATTATATTTACGGACGGCTCAATCTCATATGTACCCAAGTTCTAGTCAGTTTATATATTTGTATATTTGATCATTTAAAACCAGAATGTTCAGGGATCCTCATCGAGATAAGGGGGACTTGGAGGATGTGTTTGATGGCCGTTATTTGGTGGTTCAATTGGGTCAGGTTCTCCTGGTTCAAGGGTTAGAGTTAGGGTTAGGGTTAGAGGGTTCGGGAATTTAATACAAACGGGAGCAAACAGCAATCAAGCGGACCGAGGTTTGTTTGCTTGGTCAACAGCTGCAGTCTTCTTTCTACAGACAACCAACCAGGAATGAGGTTGTCAAGGCCTGAGATGGAGAAGCAGTAAAAACGGTTCTAAAACATTATTATAGCTGCACTTACATGTTGCTTTATCAATTTAGTATGAGTGTTTCCACTGCTCTGTGTCCTGTGGTAAAGGGTTCTGATTATCAGATTTCAAACAATGTTTAGCAACTCATTGTTTTACCCCTACAGCAATAATTGTATGTTCTTTAAGCTTCTTGGACATGAACTCACTTATATTTCCTGGTAACAAGCAATGTATTACTTTGATGAAGTAGGCCTACAGGTTTCACGTGATGATTGGACTAGCAAAAGACTATAGCCTACCTAAAACATTGTCGTTTGATGATGAACTATGCATCCTTCTTTAATAATGTGGAGTATATAAAACAATATATAATAGTCATAAATTCTGCTGTCACATCGTGGAACAGTTATCAGTTGTTAATAACCTTAAACCTCATCGTTTTTAATTAATGGGGTTTGTTTTACGCAAACCAAAATCAACAAACTTTTTCATTAAGAAACAAGCAGGGGTTTGGTCTTCTGTCATTTCACTTGGTATTCTATTGTAGTAGTCTATTGTCCCTTTGTTTCAACATTTCCTGTTACATGTTTTAAAAACTCATTGTTTTCTCATCATAAAATAAATGTTGTTCTGAGCCAGTTTTTATTTTAATGATGATAATATTGCCCTTGTTCTAATGTATCGCAAATAAGAAAAATATAAGTAGCCTAGAGCCTATATTCAAATTTGGATGTAAAAATGCATGAACGAGTTATCCATCTACACATTAAATTGTAAGGGGGAGGGTTGATATATATGATTTACGGAGATGAACGAGTGAAAAAACAACCGGATAATCCCGAGCATGCGCGGATTGCGCGAGTGTACTACGTCACGGATGCTGCAGAAGAGCAGGTCCATCCATTATGCTTTTATTGTTTTAACATAGCAGCAATGAAGCGCAGATTGTTTATTCTTAAACACATGCAAATCTGACTGCTAATTCCAACATGGGGCTGTTTGTGACGATATTTCCATACCGCTAAACGATGGCGTCATTGGATTCTGCCGCGTCATCAGAGGGTACGTTGACCGTGAAATAATGCAATCTAGCCTTTAGTACAAATATATTCATATTTGTTGAGAAAATACACAAAATAATATTCTTTATTTATACTTGTAGCGAAATCATCACTGAAATCACTACTCAATACTGTCAAGTTAGCTTAGAAATTGTAGTAAATAACATCATTAGCAACTAAAAACTATGTTTTAAAGGAAACGTACACAGTATAAAATACACCTTATTCAAACGTATTGTGAATATATTCATTAAAAAGTTAATATAGATCTGCACAGCAGGCTTGTATAGGTCTGTGTCATGAATACTATTACCGGTAATAGTGAATGCTTATGATAAACATGAAGAGCTGTCTGGGGGACTAACCGCGTGTTCCTCAGGCCGGCCGGCGCTGCGTCTGGTTCTGCTGGGGCGGACGGGCTCGGGCCGCAGCGCCAGCGCCAACACCATCCTGGGGCGCTCCGCCTTCCCTTCCTCCGCCTCCCCCCGCTCCCTCACCCACCACTGCCAGACGCACAGCGGCACCGCGATGGGTCGGAACCTGGACGTGACCGACACGCCGGGGCTCTTCCACACGGGCCTCTCCCCGCAGGAGGTGACAGAGGAGCTGCTCCGCGGCCTCCTGGTGCTGGCCGCCCCGGGACCCCACGCCCTCCTGGTGACCCTGCGGCCGGGCCCCTACACCCAGGAGGAGCGGCGGGCCCTGGGGTGGCTGAGGGCCGTGCTGGGGCCCCGGGCGCCCGAGTTCACCCTGCTCCTCCTCACCTGGGGGGAGGAGGGGCTGCAGGGCCGCGGGCCCGGGGACTTCCTGGAGGAGAGCGAGGAGCTGAGGGAGTTTGCGCGGAGCTGCCGCGGCGGATGGCACCTGCTGGAGAACAGGGGAGGAGAGGCCGGCCGGCGGGAGCAGGGGGGGCAGGTGCAGACGCTCCTGGAGAAGGTGGAGAGGATGGTGGAGGAGAACGGGGGGGGTTTCTATAGCAACGAGATGCTCCGTGACGCAGGGGGCTCCGTCCGGGAGGTGCAGGAGGAGAGGATTCCGGGAGGTGAAAAAAGCTGGGAGGACCTAGGAGAGGAGGAGGCGAGGAGAGGGGGACGAGGAGAGGAGGAGGCGAGGCGAGGAGGGAGAGAGGAAAGGAGGGGAGAGGAGAGGAGATGGAGTAGCGTGGATGATAGAGGGAGAAGAGAGGAGGAGGAGAGGAAGAGGGAGGAGGAGGCAGCCAGGCGGAAAGAGGAGAGGGAGTTCTGGTCCGAGCTATTGACGGCGGTGGGGAGGGGGGCAGCGGAAGGGGCGGGGTTATTAGAGAAGGGGGAGGGGCAAGCGGGGAAGATGCCTGGGATAGGAAAGGCCCTGAAGAAGGTCAGTACCATGGCAACCTCACCGCTGTCAGTCACCTCGGCGGCCAGAGCGGTGGGTGGGGCCGTGAGAGAGGGGGGGAGGGTCTTATTCAAACACCGCAAGGCACTCCGGCCCTGATGCCCTGCGTGCGTGCTCGTGTGTTCTACGGATGTGCACAGAAGGGATTAACCCTCATACTTACTCATGGACAAACTCATTCTGCATATTACAACAAGACACTTCAAAATATATCATCTTGTGACATCACAGTGGTCAAGTGGTCCAACCGTTTGTTTGTTTGTTTGAGCCCAGTTGCCCGCCATGACCCCGTTTGTGCATCCCTGGCAGAAGCGACCAACATGTTGTTCCTCTTGTGAACTATAGTAGGCTCAAGGTGGATGTGGTCAGCATTCTAACTTAATGGGAAGTGGACAATGAGTAGCTAATACATTTACTCTATTTTCTGTTTCTATCTCAGTGGCTAGGTCCTCTGCATATTATGTATTTTGAGACGTCCGGTTTTATTTATTCAAGAAATTATTCTAATTTGTTTTGGACATATGCTTACTATGCAGGCCATTCAATTCCTGCCGTCAATGTGCCAAATAATGATGGTTTAAGATGCTTGATGCAAAAGAGCTCACATAATGGTGGTGCAAGTCAAGTTAAATCTATTGTTTCATGTACACCACATCTGGTTTCCTCAGATGATTTCCTCAAAGACAAAACCATTTTCACCATCTTGTTAACGATTCTTGGACGGAACTAAACCATGGTGGGTATCCTTGTTTGTGTGCCTGGTTTGTGTGTGACATCCTGGTGTGTCACTCTAACAACTCAACCACACCTTGTTAACACAGCATCCATCTTGAAGAACACAAGTCCATTCATTTAGTTCAGGGTGAATATAACACACACACACACACACACACACACACACACACACACACACACACACACACACACACACACACACACACACACACACACACACACACACACACACACACACACACACACACGGTCATAGTTCAAACTAAATCTGAGACAATACAAGGATTATGTTGATCAATGATGGTTTCATGAAATACAGTTTAGTGCGGGCAGTTTAGCATGAGAGATGTTTACGAACATTGATACAATTTAAGTAACATACTTTGGAGTGAAAAATGTGACACTTATAAAATCTCGACATATGAAGATGTTCAATTTTGAAAGGAATAGAGTACTTTACACATCAGGTGAACATTTTATCAACAGTTTATCTTCAAAACAAATTTTACTGCTTTCAGTTGTCTCTATGGACACAGGTGGCAAGTTATTGAAGGAAACGGCCTAAAAAAGTGAAGAAAAGCAGTTTAACACTCAGTATTTTTTATAATAAAAGTCCTACACAGACACGCAATCACACCTGTTGTAGCTTCGGTAACAAAATATATCAATACACTCAAACTGAAACACACACACACACACAGCTGTTGTCACTTAGGTAACCAAATATACCCATACACACTCACTCTGAAACACAAACACACACACAGATTTAGGCCCAATCCCATTTGTACCCCTTACCCCTTCCCCTTCCCCCTTCAAAACAAGGGGGAGGGGGAAGGGGAAGGGGGAAGGGGTAGAAATGGGATTAGGCCTTAAGACATCAGAGGCAAGGCCCTCCACTCATCAAGGCACTAATCCATCGGGGGCGGGGCGGGGGGGGGACACCAGTCCATCTAGACGGGCATAGGCAGACCCATCTTTGCACTCCCTCGGAGGACTGAGAAGAGAAACCACAGAAGAAGAAACCATGAGGAACTACAAGCACTGGGAGTATTATAATGCAATATATTGTTACATGGTTATAGACATTCAGAATTAAATACATTGTATATTATAAATGTTATTCACACATATTCTGTTTACTCGGTTAATATACAGATTTTTCATTATTAAAAATGTACTATTACTATACACACAGATTATAAAAAAGAGTACATGATTACAATAATATAAATTGTTAATAATATAAATAATCTGGTAATTTAGCATAACGGGAAGAATATCTTCTTCCGCATCAAAACTGAAGTCATCTGGTCCATCCCAAGACATGTGAGCTCATATTATAAACTGGCTGGCGAATGAACGACCCCTCACCCCGGGTGATGTAGAGGTAGAAGAAGTCGCAGTAGAAGAAGGTCTGGACGACGCCAGACACCACGGCGATCTGGTCGAAGAAGCCCTCCGTGTGGTAGCGCCACACCCAGTTGGCCAGGTACAAGGCGCGGTACAGCCCCAGGAAGAACAGGTAGTGGGTGGTGATGGACTCCGCCTCGCCCGTGTTGGTGATCATGAACAGCTGGGGCATGATGGCCACCGCCTCCAGGAAGATGGAGAACGTCCACAAGATCTGGAGAGCAGAGATGGGGAGGGGGGGGGGGGTTGGCTTAGAGTGGTTGACTCTGAGCAGGTTCAGGAGTCGATTCCTAGTGTCTGCCCTTGCCTTACCTGGTCATTAATGAACTGTCTCTGTACTGTCTAACCCCTTACTGCCCCTTAATGACCTGTCTCTGTACTGTCTAACCCCTTACTGCCCCTTAATGACCTGTCTCTGTACTGTCTAACCCCTTACTGCCCCTTAATGACCTGTGTCTGTACGCTGTCACCCCTACAAGCTGTGCTGGATAGATCAGTCTACCAGCCTACCCAGTGGACTTTAGTAAACCTTGCTCATCTATCCAGCACAGATCTAGGTGGACACGCCCACTAGAGATGTCATATGGGACGGCTAATCACACTCACACCTGGTGGTATAATCTGTATCCTTTAATGTCTGCTGTAGGTGGGGGGATATCGTGTGTTTACATGTTCCAACGCCACGTCAAAAAGCAATTCCTGTACCCATTGTAAATGGACAATAAATATGATCTGTATCCGAGCGCGTCTGCGTCGGAACGGGCGTGCGAAGCGGCTGTCTCCGTGGTACCTCTAGCGGCGTGAAGGCGTAGTTCTCCAGGAAGGAAAGCCCGACGACGGGGATGAGGAGGAACTCTAGGCGAAAGGTGTCGTGCTCGGAGGTGGAGGTGCTCCTGAAGCGCATGAAGATGAGGTAGACGGTGGCATAGGACAGAGAGAGGAACACCACCTAGAGAGAGAGAGAGAGAGAGAGGGGAAGCATTCTCTCTTGATCTGCTCTTCTGTAGTGGTAACTCCAGTGCACACTCCGAGTCACAATTATAAGGACAGACATGGGTTTGAGAATCAGTGTGTGTTATACTTGTGTTTGAGTTTGTATACCTTCATAATGGTGTTGTAGGCAGAGATGTAGACAGTGAACAGGTCGAGGTACCGGCTGGTGAAGACCACCGCGAACAGAACCTGCGACTTACCGGAGATTCCTGCAGGAAAAACATGTCAACACGTCACTCCCATGTTTAAACATGGCTCAATAAGCAATAATCAAACCTGTTATGTGTAATTAAGATTTCAGATTCTCACCCGACAGCTCTGTTTTACTAATGAACACAATAAGTGCAGCAGCACACGGGACAATTAATGGTGGATAAACGTCACTTTATGCCACGTAGCGCCTAGCCTGTCCTGCAGGCACCCCGCTGTACAGTAAAAACATCATAACACAGACTCGCTGCCCCAGATAGCAAAGGCTCGAGGTATTTGACAACATGCGCACAGCCTCGCTTATACGCCTAGACACTAGACAGTGAAATGTAGGCAACCAAAATAAACGACGACACGTTAAGGGTTGTGGTGATTATGGCCCTATAGTGGACCCTAACCTAGACGTCCCCAAATGCCCCCCGACATACCAGCGCAGGATCGGCTCCTCCAGATCTTCAGAAAAAGAATGAGTATCGCCACAACGTGGGATACGTCACCGGCTAGACGAAATATGTTCATGGTGAAATGTTCGACCTCTCAGATGCACTTTGAATCCACCTATCAAGTCCGTATGTGGTAGCAGAGGCTTGACCCAGACGGAAACAAAGTACCCTGAACTTCTGATACGATCAAGGAGACGCAACAAGAGACAAATGTAAATCTTAGATACGCGAAAGGTTCTTCTGCGACGTGGACTGACGGCTTCTGTATGTTCGCAAAAGCCGCAAAGCCGATGAGATATTAAAGAGAGTCGGTAGGCGGATTCCTGTGCAGCCGCAGCGGGTCCAGGCGTCCACAGAAGTCGGTTGTGTGGCGGTGACGTGGCTGACAGCGGCAGGGGTTGAAGCGAGGAGGAATTGGGAGACTGGGGGAGGCTCGGCTAGCTTGTGGGCTGGTCCAGGTCTATCTTAACCAGCTGCTAAGCAGACCGCCAGATGGCGCCCTACTGCAGTCTGAACATAGACCGAGTCCGAAGCGTTGTGTGTCGCTGAAGCAACATCCAGTGCCAGGTCTGACTGAAGCTAGCTGGTTAGCATAGCTGACCTATGTATGCTTGCTTTGTATGCATTATGAGCGTTAGCCTAAAGGGTAACAGCAGTAATCTGGTCTGATTACAGGCTATTTATAAATCTCTCCCCTCGACCCCAAACTAACCTCGCTGACCACTAGCAGCAGGATCTGAACCATTTTTCCCTTTTCACACACACACACACACACACACACACACACACACACACACACACACACACACACACACACACACACACACACACACACACACACACACACACACACACACACACACACACACACACAGTTTCTATATTGATCGAAAATGGAGGCTCAGGAAACACCTTTAACTCTGTTTCTCTGTTTCAAACTGTGAAATGGGAAGGTCTTTTAGGAGAGGAGAAGGGGGAGGTGTGAGTGGAAGAGGAGGAGAGGGGTGGAAAGAGAAAGAGGGAAAGGTGAGTTCTGGAGGAGTAGAGGATTAGAAGAAGGCCTTCAGGTCCCCATGCTAGTGCGGTGAGTTGAGGGAGCAGGGGGTGGCAGGAGGAGTAAGAGGCTGCATCATGCAGTCCTTCCCTTGCAGCACTAGAACCTCCTCCTCTGCCCTTCTGATCCAGTGGAACAACGAGGAGATGATCTACCAGCCAACCGTGACCCTGCCTCCACGAGGCTACGGAATGAGAGATGTTTTGATGCAGGTTATGAGAGTTCGGATGAACACATGGCGAGAGAATCTAAACCAAGTCTCTCAACTCCTCTGGCCCCCTCTCCTTACCACAGGAGATGGACACAGCAGATCTGACTGGACAGAGCACATCTCCTCCTCCCCTCCTCCTATGGGATTGCGCTGGTGTGGGGAGTGGAGGACAAAGTTCCTCTCCTCTCCGCCTCCACCCCTCCTACTATAGAGTTGTGCTGGTGTGTAGGACAGAGTTAACAAGACAGGATTACAGCCAGAGGACGGCGGAGGCAGTGAAGGAGAAAATAAAGGATTTTCTCAGAGGAGGGAAAGCCAAGGAAAGATTGACTAAACAGAACTCTGGGAGAATGAACATGGAACCTTTGAGCTGAACTGAAACAGAGTGATTTAGACCTTAGCAAGTCAGCGTTTGGACAGGTATAACGGTAAGTACTCTTCCTCCTTCCTGTAAACATTGTCATATAAACCCTGAGTGGACATATTTATCGTTGGATAACTAATGCACCACTTAAGTTTCATCAAACTATAAAGAGGTTTCCTGGTCAGATCTTGTTTGTACAAATCGAAATTAGAAAGTGATAGTACAACCAACTTGTTGTCGTTGGTTATTTAATAATAAGATAATCATTTAGCGATATTGGGGAGGAAATGGGTGTCTCATAGCAACAGAAGGAGTTCTGTAGTTGGTTTGGATAAGTAAGGTAAACATTCACAAACATCATCAGCTTCCAATCACAGTTATCATATGCCAAGAAATACTGCGTCACATAGGCAGATGCTTGTCATGTACAAGCTTATTATATGCACACTCCTGCATGGTAATGCCTACGGATGAACGGGTCTATAAGATATCTGACAGAGGTCGGACAGAGGCCTTCTAAAGGCCGTCTTTCATACGGTTCAACCATCGATACCTCAAATTGATCAATGCAACCATCACTACCTCAACTTTATCAATACAATACAACCATCACTACCTGAACCAGACAACCAGATGTCCAGACGTGACCTGCAAACATGGACGAACGGGTTTCTAATGGGACAGTGGAGGTGGTTGAAACTGGTTTGGTTTGGAGTGGTTTGTAATTGGTTTCAATGGGGTGTCTTATTGGTGGAGCTGTGTGTGTGTGAATGAGTGTATGGATGATTGTTCAAATGAGTGTATGTGTGCGTGTGAATGTGAGGTTCAAAGTAGGGGTTATTAAAAGTGATTTAAAATGTTTTTTATTACATAGAACAATAAAACAAACACACCCACCTGGATCCATCCATCCTTCCATTATCTGTCCATCCACCTTCAATATACCATCCATCCATCCATTCAACTTATCACTGAATCATCTCTATTCTCTACATAAATGTATCTTTCCATCCATCCATCTCCAGCCACCCCTCTCTCTATCTCTTGCTCCCTCTCTCTAGAGAGGGAGGTCATTAAGGAGCAGGTAGGGGTTAGACAGTACAGAGACTGTTTATTAAGGAGCAGTTAAGGGTTAGACAGTACAGAGACAGGTCATTAAGAAGCAGGTATGGGTTGGACAGCACAGAGACAGGTCATGAAGGAGCAGGTTGGTGTTGGACAGCACAGAGACAGGACATTAAGGAGCAGGTAGGGGTTAGACAGTAGAGAGACAGGTCATTAAGGAGCAGGTATGGGTTGGACAGCACAGAGACAGGTCATTAAGGAGCAGGTAGGGGTTAGACAGTAGAGAGACAGGTCATTAAGAAGCAGGTATGGGTTGGACAGCACAGAGACAGGTCATTATTCATTAAGGAGCAGGTAGGGGTTGGACAGTACAGAGACAGGACATTAAGGAGCAGGTAGGGGTTAGACAGTAGAGAGACAGGTCATTAAGGAGCAGGTAGGGGTTAGACCGTAGAGAGACAGGTCATTAAGGAGCAGGTAGGGGTTAGACAGTAGAGAGACAGATCATTAAGAAGCAGGTATGGGTTGGACAGCACAGAGACAGGTCATTAAGGAGCAGGTAGGGGTTAGGGGTCATCTTGCTCTAGGATGCTTTCTGGTGGAGTGAGTAGAATGGGGATCACACCCAGAACCTTTTGGTTTGGTCCAGCTTTGTGACAATTGGTCTGCTGAGTGCTGCTGTATACAACACGGGGATGGATGGTTTCAATTATTCTTCCAGCAGGAAGCTTGTTTCAGTGTCTGTCTGTCTGTGTGTCTTGCTGTCTGTCCGACTGCCGGGACATTGGAGCAGCTGGTCTGTGGTACTAGGGGGCTGACCAGGGCCGGCGGGGCCCCTGTGTCCAGAGCGTGGTCCCTGGGAGCCACTGCCAGGGGTGATGGGAACAAGACGATCCAGCAGGTTCGTTTTTCTAGATTCTTCTTCATCGATAAAATACTGCACTGTAAAACGGATATGTCCGTTGATCCACGTTCCTGTCTATCGGTCTGTCTTTCTATCAGACTCTTATGTGTCTGTCATCGTTTTTGGGAAGTTCCTGCGGAGTGTTTGGTTATAATCTCTAAATCCATCCTGAGAGCAATCCTCCTCACCTTCTCTGCCACTAATCCTCGTGTGACACCTCAACACAGCCTTCCTCCGAGTAGGGAGCTACCCAGGGCCTTGCTAGCTAACTCTGTCCACGCAAGATATTTAGCCTGAACTTCAGTATATATGCACACATATTATTAACACATATATATATATATATATATATATATACATATATATATGTATATATACACATATATATATATACACTCACATAAGGATACAAACATATACACACACACACACACACACATTTAAACATATATATATATACGCAAATATATACACACACCTAATTTACAGTGTTTTGAAAGGCTTGGAACACCTTTCAATCATCATTTGATACACTTTTGTTATGTATTAAAATTGAGCCTGTATTAAAATCATATTTGTATTCCCTCCACCATAAGGCCCATGTTAGATAACAGAGTTAATACTGCTCCCATAATCTGATTCCACCCGCTGCATAAAGGGCACAGAGAAGGTGCTCATCCCTAGCTCTGAGCCTGCGGGCTAACGGGGAGCTAAGGAGTGACTCAACACAAATGTAATGCTTATATATGTGCGTGTATATATGCGTGTGTGTACCTATGTTTGTATAAATCTTTGTGTACACTGTTTATGTGGGTGTAACAGGTCATATAATGGCAGCTTTAGGATGTAGGGTTTAAAATAATTGTTGACAGATTTTTGCCAATGCAAGATGAAATGATTTAATATGATTTGTTCTGCCAGGATAACGGTTTGATCCTCTCATAGTCGACGTCGATGAACTTGCGCGGTATGTGTGTGGTATGACGTCAGCGTTGCTCCCTCTAACGTCAGGGAGCCTTCCCCCAGGTTCAGCCTGGGGTCCGTCGTCCTCCAAGAAGACGAGCACCGTAAGGTCTCCAGCCAGGGTCTCCTGAACGGCCACGACTCCCCGCCGCGCTCCTCCTCCACCTCCTCCTTGGCCACCGGCGGGAGGGAGGAGCAGCAGCGGGGAGGGATGAGCGGCTCCAGCGTCCGGGGCGGCCCGACGCTGGGCCCCGCCGGACCGCTGCGGAGCCGCTTCGTGAAGAAGAGCGGCCACTGCAACGTGGTGTTCAGCAACCTGGAGGACTGGAGCCAGCGCTACATGGCGGACCTCTTCACCACCTGCGTGGACATCCGCTGGCGCCACCTGCTGCTGCTCTTCTGCGTCAGCTTCCTGCTCTCCTGGCTCTTCTTCGGGCTCATCTTCTACCTGGTGTCCCTGGCCCACGGGGACTTCCAGAGCCCGTCTGACGTGTCGCCGGCGGGAGCGACCCACGGACCGGACCCCCCGCTGGTCCCAGGGGGCCGGAGGGAGCGCACGCCGTGCCTCCTCCACGTGCACGGCCTCCTGGGCGCGCTCCTGTTCTCCATGGAGACCCAGACCACCATCGGCTACGGCTGGCGCTGCGTGACGGAGGAGTGCCCGGTGGCCGTGGCGACGGTGGTGGTGCAGTCGGTCGTGGGCTGCATCCTCGACTCCTTCATGATCGGCACCATCATGGCCAAGATGGCGCGGCCCAAGAAGCGGAACCAGACGCTGATGTTCTCGCGGAACGCCGTGATCGCGCTGCGCGACGGCCGGCTCTGCCTCATGTGGCGGGTGGGGAACCTGCGGCACTCGCACATCGTGGAGGCCCACGTGCGCGCCCAGCTCCTCCGGCCCTACGTCACGGAGGAGGGCGAGTTCGTCCCCCTGGAGCAGATGGACCTCAACGTGGGCTACGACGAGGGCACGGACCGCATCTTCCTCGTGTCGCCGCTCGTCATCGTCCACGAGATCGACAAGGACAGCCCGCTGTACTCGCTGAGCCGGGCCAACCTGGAGGCGGAGCACTTTGAGATCGTGGTCATCCTGGAGGGCATGGTGGAGGCCACGGCCATGTCCACCCAGTTCCGCAGCTCCTACCTGGCCCGCGAGGTCTTCTGGGGCCACCGCTTCGAGCCTGTGATCTGCGAGGACCGCGACCGCTACAGGGTGGACTACGCGCGCTTCCACCAGACCTACGAGGTGCCGTCCACGCCGCACCTCAGCGCCAAGGAGCTGGACGAGGCCGCCAGCCGGCCCCCCTCCGCCGGGACGACGCGACCGCCACCGTCGGCCAAGGAGGCGCCGAGCTCGTTCTGCTACGACAACGAGGTGGCGCTGATCTGCGGCGAGGACGACGACGACGAAGACGACGACGACGACGAGAACGACATCTTTGACTTGCGCCGGACGCTGTCGTCGCCGGGGGGGAGGCGGGAGGAGAGGAGGACCTCGGTGACCGTGGACCTCCCGAAGGCGGGACAGGACTCGGCTGCCTTGACGACGGGCCGCCAGAGCTTGATGTGCGTGCTGGACATGGACAACCACCAGAGGGAGTTCGATATGCTGCAGACGGCAATTCCGCTTGATCCACAGTCCTACAAGAGCGAGCAGGAGATGTAGAGGTCTGAGGGACACTGGACGGGGAAGACTGCTCGGGGGTTGTTCTCAGCCTTGCTTCTGTTGGTTGATGTTTGGGGTTGGAGAGTGGGATATATCTATTTTACTGTATGGTGGAGAAACTAGAAAACTGATTGATTATTAAACCACGATGAGCCGTATTGAGGCAGTGGTCATTCAAGAAATGAGATTTTGCTGAGAAGTGAACTTGATTCCGACTGAATAGTCATTCTCCATCGCATAAAAACCTCATGACAACAACATTAAGACAAGATACACTAGACGGTTGTCTGATTAATGCTCAAATGCTCCTCTATTTCCAAGTCCCTGAGAGGCCAAAATGTGAGGACTGAAAACCGTTGTTCTTGAACTTGAATGTGTGATGAGTCTGTGTTTGTGTGTGCGTGTGCGTGTGCGTGTGCGCGTGTGCGTGTGCGTGTGTGTGTGTGTGTGTGTCTTTGTCTGTCTCTTCTTCAAATTGCTACTATATTAATATTTTAGTTTTCTTGAGTGTTACAAATATTCAGGTAGTACAAATTGCTAAACATCCACATTAAGCACAACAATAACTTGATTTTGATCATATCATGAGAGCACAGTCACTTTGCTATCATAACAGATGCTACTGTTATGGTTTAGTATTAATTTTTGATATAGCATACTACTGTAAGTGCTCACTAATGTCCCTGCTTATGCACAAAGCCCGGGTTGAGAAGCCTATTTCTGACCAAATGCTTAAAATAAAAAAATACAAAGCACTTTAATTGTTATTGTTAACAAATATTTACACAAATTATATTCGTCTCTTTATTTTGAAGGATGAATTGTACAACACCCTATAGAAAATGTTAGGTGACGGCGATGGAGTTTTCAGCCCTCTAGTGCCCTCTATTGGTGGTGAGGATTAACTGCTTATTTGTGTTGGTTGCTTTAAGATAGAGAAAATCAGGAAATACACTTCACACAGCAGCTGTGTACAGCAGCTGTACAGACGGCTTTTAACCAGCAGACAGGGGTTGTTTTTGTTATTTGATTTGCTTCAGTGCCGCGAGCACGAGCCTATGGCCCATTTCCCCAGGACAGCTCACTTTATTTAACCATTAATAGAATAGACAATAACAAATGTGATATTAATAGAACGGATTGATCAGAAACATTGCGATGTTAACTTTGGGGTCAGAACTACAGACAGCAAAAATAGGTCAGGGCCGACTATCATCAAATTGTTTTGGCTGAAGTCACACACAAAGTATCAATCAGATAAGTAGTTTTGCACCAACAGTAGGAATGGTCTCAATTTACTAGGAGACTAAACTTGTCAAGTAGAGACTAGGGTCTTATTTATTAGCAAATAAACATTAAAAAAAAAAACAGAACTATTCACGGAGAACAGGTAATTACGGAGGGATGTTGAAAGCACCACCCACCGTTGTTTGAAGAGCATTTTTTTAATTCCATGAAGTCAGTTTACAGAAAACTAACCCATCAAGCTTCATCCTGATAATATTCATGGTTTGGCGTCAATCTATCAACTGAATCTCAGCCTCTTGTGGCGTCGGGGTGAACTGCATCGCGGGTGTGTGCCCTGAGTGGCCCGTGGCATTGCCCTCTCCGCTTTTCAGCCAGATGGCTCCCTCTGGCAATCCTCCTCCCAATCTAGATTAAGATCACACACACGCACACGCACATACTCACACACACGCAAGTACACACACACACACACACACACACACACACACACACACACACACACACACACACACACACACACACACACACACACACACACACACACACACACACACACACTTATTTAATGTGCACTAAGCCCTTTGTAAATTTGTGCGTTCGAGTTTCGCGTTACGTTGCTGACAGTGATATAAGACAGCAGCATTCTGTGAAACACGGAGTATCCAGCGAACCTCGGGATTAAAACACAGCAGGGGGAGGGGCCCAGATTAAAGTATTTATACCACAAAGTCAAACATAGAGAGACAAAGAGACAGAGAGAGAGAGCGACATTGACAGAGAGAGAGAGAGATCAAAAGAGAGACAAAGTGGGAGAGGGATACATAGTGACAACGAGAGAGGGAGGGAGGGAGACAGTGAGAGAGAGAGGGAGAGGGCCAAAGAGAGAAACAGAGGAGAAGAGAAGGACCGGATAGATAGGGTGACAGCGTAAGAGACACATAGAGAGAGAGGGGAAATAAGGAGACGGACAGTGAGATAGACAGGGGGAGGAGAGAGAGAGAGAGAGAGAGAGAGAGAGAGAGAGAGAGAGAGAGAGAGAGAGAGAGAGAGAGAGAGAGAGAGAGAGAGAGAGAGAGAGAAAGTAGAGAGACAGACGGAGAGAGAGAGAGAGACACAGGAAGTAGAGAGACAGACAGGGGAAGTAAAGAGACAGAAAGAGAGGCAGAGAGAAAGACAGGGAGAGTAGAGAGACAGAAAGAGAGAGAGAGCCAGGGGAAATAAAGAGACAGTTGATGAAGGAGTTGACAGAAAGAGAAGCAGGAGAGGCTTAGGTGAATGAGAGAGACAAGAAGTTGGAATGGACAGAAGACAGAAGATGGAAGATGGAAAGAGAATGTTTGAGAGATAGCGGGAGCGATTGAGAGAGAGAGAGAGAGAGAGAGAGAGAGAGAGAGAGAGAGAGAGAGAGAGAGAGAGAGACGGGGGGGATTGTGGAGGATCAGAGAACAGCCTTCTGTCAGCGGTAACTGCGTGTCCCTGGCGTGATCCGAGCGCGTTCCTAGCGGGTTGTCTCCCTCCGTCGGGGCATGCGGAGCGGCGATGGGCTTCCTAGAGAACTACCAGGAGATCGACCCGGTCACCCTGAACCTCTGCATCCTCATCGCCAGCTACGTCATCCTGCTGCTGGTCTTCCTCATCTCCTGCATCATGTATGACTGCCGCGGCAAGGACCCCTCCAAGGAGTACGCCCCGGAGCCCCAGCCCACCCAGTCGCCCATCCGGCTGGTGGTGATGCAGAGCACCCCCGGCGCCGCCGCTGCCGCGCGCTGGGACCCCACCAGCATCATCCCCAGCTACCACGACTCGCCGCAGGCCGACTCCCGCCCCAAGAAGAGCACCACGGTCTGACCTCCGACCCTTGACCCCCGGACCCACACAGCCCCCCGCCCCCCGCCTCCATCTGCGCTTTCTCAAAGACTTTCTCACTTCTGTACCGGACTCTGTGGCCATGTTGTGGGAACCTGTTTGTGGTTGTCAGCGGTTGTTGGTTGTTTGTTTACTGCGAGGGAGCAGCCCGCCGCTCGACCCCAGGAGGTAAGACACAACTTGACTTTGTTAACATGTTTTTTAACATCTTAGATCTATTATTGGTCTGACTGTCTGTGTGTGTGTGTGTGTGTGTGTGTGTGTGTGTGTGTGTGTGTGTGTGTGTGTGTGTGTGTGTGTGTGTGTGTGTGTGTGTGTGTGTGTGTGTGTGTGTGTGTGTGTGTGTGTGTGTGACCCATTACAAGGTAAGGGGTCCCACATCTTTTGTCTGAAAGGACGTGTGTATCAACGGGTTGAACTGCTTGTTGCGCTTTTAGGCTCTTTAGGTGTTTTGAGTGAATAGAATGGGGATAGGGTTGTTGCCATAGCAACAGTAAACATTGACATGGACTAATGAGCTGTAAATAGAGATGCAGAATCAAGCTGTATTGTAAATACAGATGTGACACTTTGAATTTTAGCACAAAATACAAGTAAACCTATTGGAAATAATTAGTTTAATTTGCAATATTTGCCATTGAATTTATTGTAATCTTTCAATTCATTTACTGTTTACTGAGGTGATGACTATTTCGAGAGGAATGCAATATGTGTATGTTTAAAGGTTTATGTGAAGAAACATACTATATGTGTGATAAAATGACAATTGGTTATTCATAAATGTCTCTTTATATTCTCTGCTACCATCATCTCCTGTCAAACAGGTTTTCCTCACCTGCTAGAAGTTATTCTATGATGAGAGAGAGAGAGAGAGAGAGAGAGAGAGAGAGAGAGAGAGAGAGAGAGAGAGAGAGAGAGAGAGAGAGAGAGAGAGAGAGAGAGAGAGAGAGAGAGAGAGTTTTGCCTCAGATTGAAACAAAAGGTTTGATTATGATTATTTCCTGGTTGAAGATTTTCACATTCATTTTAATTTCAAACATTTGCATATCTTTTAAGTTAAATTAACAGTTATGCAGGTAGGCCGAATTACAGTTCTGAATAGATATGCATTCTCATATACATGTATGTGCACATGTATACATACATGTGCACATACACGTGTATGAGAATATGAGAAGTATATGAGAAAAAAAATTCAATTCTCTATTTATGGTTTCATAATGACTTAGTCACCGTTAAAACAAATTGGTTTCAGCTCTCATGCTGTTACTGTCTGTAATATGTTTCTATTTAGATTATTTGTCAGGAGATTTTGTTATTATTGTCCGAGTCTGGTTTTAACTAATGCTGGGCTTACACCAAACGATTTTCACAGTCGCAGACTAATAACTGCAAGAGAGGATTTAGCGTTGGATCATGTGTGATATTTAACAAGGGTTTTGTAGTAGATATGGCGGGTGGAGATGCAGCGACCACAGGATGTCTGTTAACTTCCTGTTCGGGTTTCACACCTTTCTTGTCAGCAGCACAAGAAACACAAACTTGAAAAACAAAAAACTGTACTATTATTCGGACATACAGGGTTCTTCCCGTTCGTCTCGTACCACCCCTAGTGCTAATAATGTAGTGGGCTGGTCTGGAGAGAAAATGCCAGGGCTGAATTTTTCTCCCAGTCCACCCCTGGGATAGGCTATAAGCTATAGTCAGTTTGACAAATAAACAAAATTAAATATCTCATAACACAGCACCCCCCAGTTCTCGTACCTATCCATATGCGCTTGTTCACGACTATTTTTATTTTTATACT
Source organism: Gadus chalcogrammus (assembly GCF_026213295.1). Lineage (NCBI taxonomy): Eukaryota > Metazoa > Chordata > Actinopteri > Gadiformes > Gadidae > Gadus > Gadus chalcogrammus. The sequence continues at coordinate 4,943,162 of NC_079413.1, forward strand.
GTTGAGTAGAAAACAATAAAACAGAGCAGAATGGAACAGAACAGAATATAACCCAATATTATTGAGTATAGTAGAATACTGTACAATTCAATATTATATAGTAAAATATAATACTACAGGGCCTGGCTAGTCTAGTTATGCCGCTTTTCCACCGCACATGTGACTCGACTCGACACGACACGACTCGACACGGTAGCAGCGCGGGTGCTTTTCCACCGCAAATAGTACCTCCGGGACGTGTGCGGGGTCGTCTGCGCGAAAGGGCCGTGACGTATTTTTGTACGCGACGCAAACAACACCTACGTAACCCACACATGGACAGAACCCACATAACAACAATGGAGAACATCGATGCGATGGTATTCGTGTTCGTATTATTAGCTGGCATGTTGAAGAAGTGGAATATGTTGGCTGCGGCGCTACTATGGCTGTTCTATCGTTACCAGCATGGTTGCCATGTCGCTCTCGTGACTTCGTCACACTCTCTGGCCAATCAGTGGCCGGCCGTCTGCCGACGTCACCTTTTAGCATCGGCTCAGCCGCTTGGAACCTAGAGCGAGGCGGTACTAGAAAAAGCAGCCACTTGAGGTACTAGATCGCGGTGGAAACGCAAAAAAGGCGAGCTGAGTCGAGTCGAGTCGAGTCGTGTCGAGCTGGTACCATGCGGTGGAAAAGCGGCATTAGGGTGTTTTAGTTCCAGCTTAAAAGTTCTGGTTTTATTAAGTTTATTGTAGGGATGCTAGACCAAGATGGCACCTAAGCCCTACCTTTCTTTTGATAAAAGTGAATATATAGTCATGGTCAGTGGCGATTTTGGTTTGGAAACTCTGGTGGGGCCCATGCAGGAAAATATTATAACGCAATCCAGAAATACCACATATTACTACCATCACAACAAAAACAGTAGCAAGTGACAGAGGGGACCAAAATTGCAGCTGAATAATGCCATCATTCAAACGCGAATCTGACGACATATATTAGGCTATTATAGCAATAGCACCACCAAATGGCAGCGTTCAAGATCTCACAATATCAAAACTCAAGAAAACAACAACGTGGCAACAATAAAAACACAACGGCGCACACCCTTTACACAGCAATCAATATACAAAGCCACCACTCACAATATACCAAAAAAAGAAGAAGAAGAAGTTGCATTAAGTTTGCAGGCCACCATGCTGTACAATTAACAATGAATCTAGCCTGATAGAGTGGTTGCCTATTCAGACCTGGATAATCCTGGGTGAAAATTTAAGTAAGTTTGGGCTAAGATGGTAATTACCTGTGCTTTAAGGACAGTGCTGTCTGGTCTCCTTTGTGTGGCTGAGGTGAAACACAAGCATTTTTTTCCGCTTGAACCACTCCTGGTTGAACGATCTATTCTTGTCCTTTCCCTCTTGAATAATGATTAAATCCGTCGGGCGATGTGGTCCCAAACGTTTTATCTCCAACTTCTGTTCAAGTGCTAAATCTCACATGAGACAGATACTCAACACGATTCATCATTTAATGAATGAAACGTCCATTTGTTGTTATTTACTGTAACAGTAACTGTAACTGTAACAGTAACTACGTTAGCTAGCTAGCAAGATCTGATCGGCTCCCGCCGTAAACCCCGCCCTTTCTACAAATCAGCCAATGAGAAGAGCTTTGGGGCACTAAACTTCTGGCCCCACCGCCGAAACAGAAGCGGGCGCTGCGCACGCGCTTGCTCGCGCAACAGCACCAGTTTTCTACACTGCAGCAGACAGTGCCATCTCGGCTGTGCCCCACCGAGCGGAACAGACGAGACGGAGCAACGAACTATTTCACACACAACTACTACACTACAACAATTGCGTTCATCAAATTAAAACTGCGGACATGTAATTAATTATTAACAATTAATGTATTATTAACTTATGCTCAATGACATTTTTGAAAAAAAAAAGAAAAGTATTATCGTGCCCTGCAAGGCAGCATTCTCTGGTGGGGCCGTGCCCCACTGGCCCCTAATGCAAAGACGCCACTGGTCATGGTTAATACAGTATAATGTTATCTGAAAGTATCTCTGTAGAGTATAATAAAACTCCATTCTAAGTCAAAAAATGAAAAGATTAATAGTTTCCGACCTTAACTGCTCTGTCATCAAACAGTAGAGAGTTATTGAAACAGTGAGTTACTGAGGTATCGGCCCGCTAGCTGGTAAACCTACAAACGTTCATTTTCTGATCAACATTGATGTTGTTTAAAAGTCCACCCTTTTTATTGCTGCTAAAACAATGTCAACAATAGCACCTTTTACACTTACAATAAGGTGTTTGCATTGTTGTGATAGCATAAGAAATACATTAGCATAGCAGAGGTTGCCAATGCCTTTCTAGTGGCCTGTGTGTGTGTGTGCGTATTGTTCGTATGTATGTATGTATGTATGTATGTATGTATGTATGTATGTATGTATGTATGTATGTATGTATGTATGTATGTGTGTGTGTGTGTGTGTGTGTGTGTGTGTGTGTGTGTGTGTGTGTGTGTGTGTGTGTGTGTGTGTGTGTGTGTGTGTGTGTGTGTGTGTGTGTGTGTGTGTGTGTTTGTGTGTGTGTTTGTGTGTGTGTGTGTGTTTGTGTGTGTGTGTGTGTGTAAAGACCATTTGTAATCCTGGTCCAGAAGTAGGGCTACATGCATGTGGGCCACATGCATGTGGGCCAACACTCTAAGCTCATGCGTAGCCTGCTAGACCTGTTAACCTCTGAACAGCTAACACGCAGAGCTTAGCGTAGCCTGCTCCACCGGCAAACTCGTTAACAGATCGCGTAGCGCTGCATTGTCATTTAATGCTGTTTTGTCATTTGGCTGATGGTCGCTGCTGTAAATCTGAGTTATATTGTATGCATATTGCATTTAGATAGTGGAATTTTGCATAGTTTATAACAGACAGAACAACTAACAAACAGAGATAGACAGGCAGACAGATAAGACTGTTAGACTGACAAATAGATAGATAGTTGAACAAACAGATGGACAAGTGGATAGCCTGTTGATAGACTGACAATATATTATATATATATATATATATATATACAAACATAGATGGACAAAGTATAGGGATAGGTGTAATCAGACAATATCTTATCTGTATCTTTACATGTTTATCAGTGCAGCTTTGGCCCAGCTTGTGTTAACGCTGAAGACTGACTTTGACCCTGTGACCGTAAAGCTAAGGATTCCATGACTCTGAGAACATGGATCCAGCCTTGGGCAAAACACACGCTTATAAATGCTGAGAACACACTTACCTCGCATACTACGCCTACTAAACATGCTTGGATTGCATGCACAGAACAACCTTACAACTAAACACATGTCTTAACACATTTAGAACATGTACTTAGAACAGATTTTGAACACATGCTTACTGCTTAGAACCCACTTAGAACACTGAGCAAAATATTTTTCTGATAATTTGTTCTCGGTTCTGGTGGTTGTGATAGTTAGTATAAAGTATGAAATAAGTAACATGTAATCGCTCTTGGTTTAACTTCAGGAATCATCAAGTGATGGGGCGGTCAGATAAATAATAAATGCTTATTTAAAACATTAATTATTTCAAAAGGGATTTAAGTGGGGAGGAGGGATACATTTCAATCCATGGATCAGAGATTTTAATTTATTTGTGAGCTTTGTGTCATATCTGGGGTTTTAATGAATATGATTATTAACTTAGTGGATTTTATGATAGGATGTGGACCAGATGATCTAGCCTACTATGCATTAGTTTCCGGGCTCCCATCCAGACGATAAAGAATAAATACCCTATAAAGACCTTACACAACATCGTTATCTAATGAAGCTGGTTGTGTAATCCAGATGTCATGGTTAATTTAATATATTTTGAGCCGTTCCAATCTAGCCGACATCAAACACATGATTATTAGTGAATGCTTATACAGTATTCACACTAGATAGCCAAATCTTTATTATTATTATTATTATTATTATTATTATTATTATTATTATTATTATTATTATTATTATCATTTTATTGAATATTCTGATCATGTCATTAACATATGAATTCGGTAACCCATACCTGGTTTATATTTCGGTAATAAAAAATATATAAAGCAACCTATTATAGAAATATTGATTTTCGTGGCAGAACTACGTGCAACGAACCAAGAAAACAGGATTTGGGTCTCAGCCATTTAATTAGGTATAAGCTTACATGGTTAATTCGTTTCTTCATTAAACACGTACTAAGTTAAAATAGTGTAAAGAAGTTTGTACATTTCCTCCCAGCGTGGTGAGTCATGGTTATGTCGTCACTCAGCTCCTCGCTAATTGGCCGCTTAGAAAGACGCACCACTTCTCCGAATCGCGTATTGGTTATAAATACAAGTCACTCAACGTGTCCCTGCCTGTTGCTGGTCCTCCGGATCGCCAGCGGTTTTCAGTGATCGGGAGTCGGGAGCCGAGGGACGGCGCTACTTGCTCTGGTTTCGGTGGCGCTAGCTATCGTTCATGCACATTTTTGGCCAAAGCCCTTGAGTTAGGCAGTATTGGTAGCAGAATGCTGCTACGAAAAAGGCTGAAAATGTTCGTGTGTACTGGAGTTAGATAACGGGAAACTGCTAATGTAGCACAAGTGAGATCGGGTTTTTTATATTAATTAATAGATGATAGGGTAGGGTTCCTCTGGCTAGCAAGGCAGCTCCATTTTAGGCTGTTGATAATTACTTTCTGCAATTATCTCTCGTTAGATTCGATTTTAAATTGCTTGTGTTGAAGCATAAAAATGAAGAGAGCAAACAGCCTTCAAAGGTTTGTAACCTGTGATATTTTACTTCATTTCATCGTTGTGCGCTAGAATGAAAATGACACTGGCGTGAACCACCTTCCCATTGTAATGGCTTCATGTAGCGGCACGTTGTTCTGGAGGTGGTTGTCAGGCGGGTCACCTTCGGCCTAGTGGTTCACTCATTGTTTGTCTGTGTTTTAGGTTTATGAACCACAGGGCGTCCGCAAACTGCCGCTACCAGCCGACCTGCTACGAGCATGCTGCCAACTGCTACACACACGCGGTGAGAAGACAGAAAGTATAGATGATAACATGTTATGTACTGACGTTAACCAAAGGGTTCACCGACCTGTGGGTGGTGGGCCCCCAGGTCGTTCGATATGCTGGTAAAGCTGCGGAGGGAGATTGCGAGTTTAAATGCCGAGGATATTTCACAAACCTTTCCTGTTTTTAACACTGACAGACACGATTGTTATGCAAACAGATTGTCTAATAATTGTACAGCCATGACCGAATTACCTTGTCACTGGGACATGATGGGGTTCAAACTATCACCTGAATAGTCAAAGCTTTTCTCAGTGTTGTGGTTCTGATATGGATGCTGTATGGGTGCGCTTGTTTCAGCTGCTGGTGGTGCCGGCGTTTTTGGGCATGGCGCTGCTGCACCGCCAGGCGGACGACGGCTGGCAGCGTCTGACGGCAGTGGTTTATGGCCTGGGCCTCATCGCCCTCTTCCTCGTCTCCTCCGTCTTCCACATCATCTCCTGGAAGAAAAGCCACATGAGGTGAGAGAGAGGCTACCGGGGTTGATGGTTGGGTGGGTGATGGTTGGGTAGCTGGCCATAAGGGCTAAAGTAAACAATGAATGACGGCACTACTTGAAGTGTTAACTTTTTTTAATAAAATATTTTCGAGATTTTGTTTTGTATTATTTATGTATGCATGTGTTGTGGCAGTTTTTATAAACGTACATAGTCAAAGAACTTCGCTGTTGTATATTGTTGTTGAGACTAAAATTGATTTTTATGCGTGTGTGTGTAGGTCTGTGGAACACTGCTTCCACATGTGTGACCGAGTTGTGATCTACTTCTTCATCGCTGCCTCCTACACCCCCTGGTGAGTCTTTAGCTGTAGGACTACAACCTTGAACCACGACATGGGACTACAACCATAAGACCACATCATAGTAGTACAATATAGGACTGCACATAGTATGACAACATAGAACTGCAACCACAGAACTATAACCAGAATAAAGAACAACAACATTGAAGAATGGGGTTAAATGTCCCTCGGAGACCGTCAGGCTTATCCGTCTGTTATTTTTAGGGCAGCATCGAAGGCTAATTTGGTCTTTGTCTCGGTGTTCAGGTTGAACCTCAGGGAGCTGGGTCCGCTAGCCTCTCACATGCGCTGGTTCGTTTGGTTCATGGCCGCCGCAGGGAGCGTCTACGTGTTCAACTTCCACGAGAGGTGAGGACCCCCTAACTTATCGCACTGTTGCCACTGACCAAGGATCATGCTTACATTGAGCTAGAGCAGCTTGGAACCATCAACATTAAAGCTAGTCGGATTCAGGGGTCGGGCAAATAATTGGTTGATCGATTTTTACAGCATGAAAATAAATTGAAGAAAATCGTGTGTGTGTGTGTGTGTGTGTGTGTGTGTGTGTGTGTGTGTGTGTGTGTGTGTGTGTGTGTGTGTGTGTGTGTGTGTGTGTGTGTGTGTGTGTGTGTGTGTGTGTGTGTGTGTGTGTGTTCAGGTATAAGTTGGTAGAGCTGGCCTTCTATCTCACCATGGGCTTCCTCCCGGCATCTGCCGTCACCTCTATGGTAAGACCTGGTTCTTCCTCCTCTTCCTCATTCTTGTTTCAGGTCATTGAGGCACCACTATGCATCCAGAAGTTCAAGGGTCTCAGACTAAAAGGGGAAAGCCAAGGAAGGCCACAGTGCTGTGTAGACCCACACTGGCTGGGACCCCCTTGACATCAACCTTGTGGTGTTTACTTTCTTTTGGGTTTGAATCTAGAGTACATAAACACTAGCTGTGAAGACAGAGAGAACTCCACTGTTCAGCACACAAAGCCGTCTCAATATAATGGCTCTGTATAAGTGTAGCCGCTCAGCCCTTGGTGACCTGTGCATCACGAGATGAAGGCCACTTGAGGTCAGAGCGGATTAGAGCTTTTACCCTGTGGTTTGGCGGACACTGGCAAAAACAGGATCTTAATGATAATTTTGGCTACAGTGACAAAATGGCAGAGTTTACTATGTTGAAGATCATGTCAGACATGACAACTGTGTGTGTGTGTGTGTGTGTGTGTGTGTGTGTGTGTGTGTGTGTGTGTGTGTGTGTGTGTGTGTGTGTGTGTGTGTGTGTGTGTGTGTGTGTGTGTGTGTGTGTGTCAGACCAACACAGAGGGCCTCCCGGAGCTGGCTGTGGGCGGGCTCCTGTACTGCCTGGGCGTGTTCTTCTTCAAGTCGGACGGCATCATCCCCTTCGCCCACGCCATCTGGCACATCTTTGTAGCTCTGGCCGCCGCCGTGCACTTCTACGCCATATGGAAGTACCTGTACCGCCCCCCCGGCCTGCCCTCGGACCCACAGTCCTGACCCCTTACCCAGCGTCACAATATAAAAGTCCTCTGGTTTACAAAACAAGGGTCCAAGTTTACATGGACGACTCCCCATTGGTGACCACTTTCTAAACGACTTTAAAGCTCCTTTTTTTTCAAAACCGTTTCTACGAGTCTTTCCATGAACCCGGACCAACTATGAAGACCAAGACCAATGTGATCATCCTGTTGGGCTGTGTTTATAATGGGCCCAGTGCACTTGAACCGAGACCACATTCCACACGAACATCTCTTTAGCCCACCTCTCCTTGAAAACCTCAGGCAGCCATTTTAACTTGGTGATTTGAACCCCAAGGTGGAGGGATTTGTAGTTTTTCTTTCCTTCTAGGTACTTCAGACGCTCACTGGAAGTAGCACAAGGGTGTGGTCGCAATGACTGGAATGGCTTTTGAACTTTTGGGATGAAAATATAACCCCAATGCACCTACCCAACCGAGCTCCTGTGACACTGTAAACCTTCTGAACCGGTCTGCACTGGTTTAGATATGTCAGAATCAGTTTGAACCTGTCCAAACTGGTTCGAACACTTCTAAATCGGTCAACACCAGTTCATGCGACTGGTTTGCAATGTTTTAGAACGGAATGACACTTGTCATCTTGATGTGATCGGAGGTGCCAGTAAAGCAGATATTTTGTGTACATTTCTGTAAATATTCAGCACACCACTCACTAGGTTGGAGTCAGTCGGGCAGCAGGCTGACACATGGGGTTTCTATCAGGGCTGGTAGGTGACAGTCTAGGATGTCAGCATCTCTGGCTTGCTCCATTGAGGGAGTAGATACCTCTGTAACATGATCCACAGGAAGTATTGGTTACTAACAGGATGTCATCTCCAGCCCTCATTTCTAAAGGATGAGTTACTAATTGTTCCTCAGAAGAATAGATCGCTAGTGTCTAGGTGTTTTGTGTGAGATGAGTGTTGCCACTATACTTTAAATTGACTACTTTTTTCCAGAACGTTTGCTACATGAACTGTGCCACTTGATGAACGAGATAGACTGCTGTGGTATTTTTAAGATGCTTTCAAATGAACAAACGTAAAATCCCCTTCAACAGGGTGTGACAAGTGAACCGATCAATATTATCTGAGGATTCCGGGATGTGTGTGTGCGTGTCTTTACGTTGTAGTCTGAATGCGTTGGTATTTTTTGAATCGTGGCTTGTACCCTCGGTCCTTAACCACTGGCTTTGGGAATGCTCAGTATTTCTGCATCACATTGTTGTCATGACGATGACGCGGTGCTGCAGACCCTGGATGTTTCCCCACCACACTGACTTTGTAATGTGACATTAAATAATGTAAGATCAAACTAGTAAGTCTTTTATTTTTATATAAAGGCAGTATAGTGGCTAACTTAAGTCAGCCGTTCTCATTTAGCGTATGCCGTCATCTCAAGCGAATTCAGATGCAGGTCATTAAGAAGCAGTTAGTAAATTAGCTTTAGGATGCCTGATCCTTGAGCAAGCGGTGGACTTCGGATAAGAACACGTAGCTTTTCACCTGGGTGCCCAACACAAACCAATAGTTTGAGTCGTTTCTTTCTCCATATCAAGGGTGTATGCCTGTTGATCCTTCAGACTTGGTCATTAAAGTAAAAGAACCCCAGTAGTATGGACAGTTCAGATTAACCAATACGCCTTTTCATCCGTCACAATACCTCTAGCAGTTTAGTGTGAATCAGAAAAATGCTTAGGATCATCCAAAGAATCGCGCCACCTCTAAACTTAAACTTACCTTGAAACACGTGCTTATGTCTCAACGCAGTGCAAAGAATGTTCACTGTCTGTCGCCATCTCCTTTTCAATGCACCACCATGGATGATCAAGACACCATATTTTACATGATTTTATGTTTACATACAGTTTAGGCAAAAACGTTTAGGTTATTTAAAGGGCTGGATAGAATTAAAGCTCACAGAACAAAAAAAGGAGGCCCCTAGATAGCTAATGCAGATTTCACTCATCTCATGTTGCGATGAGACATAATTTTCCATTTGCTTATCACAAATCTGTCTCTTTCGATGAAAGCATCTGCTTAATGCCCTAAATGTAAATGTTACATACGTCAGTATTTATTTTAATAACAATGGAGGCAAGATCTGATTTGAATTCCAAAACCTTTTCAGAATTGTCATTCAGGAATACTGTATTTTTTTTTTTTAAATGACCATATCACTTTTTTGGACATTGTAACACTTAAAAAAGTTTACATTTACTAACCATAACTTTAAGATTAGTAAAAACACTAACAAGCATCTGGTCAATTAACAGCTACCCAACAGTTTAGTTATCATTTTCTTATGCGTTATGTGATAGCATTTTTGATTTGGAGATTAACTACAGCAATGGGGTTCATTTAAATCCAGGTATCGTTTTAGACATTATTTCATAGGATTAGGTTATTGCCAAATAATGCTTACTACTACATTGACTGTTTATGAATGGTGCGTTAATGAACCCTTATTGTAAGTTTAACCATGGACTTGAAGAATCGCAGTAGTACAGAATCAGCGTTGGTGTGCAGCGAATGAAAACAGACCAGACAGTTAGTCATTAAACATCACTTTAGTTCCCGCTTCGTTCCCTACCGCCCACGTCACCCCAGTTACTTCATCTCACACACATGCGCAAAGCAGCACGCCAAGTCCACCTCTGCCCATTTCATCCTTGGACGTGCACAGATGAATGCATACAGAGGTACACACACACACACACTGATAATGTTGTACACGTGCAGTGAGTTGAATGTGCTTCCGCCAACAGGGTAAACAAAGCGTAGATATGCACATGGATCACCTGTCTCTCGCCCAACACCCATCTGCACAGGTACCAGCGGACACTCCCACACGCCAAAAAAAAAAAAAAGACATGCGCCCACAACTCTCAGGCTCGCCCCCCCCCCCCCCCATCAGAACCCCCCTCCCCCTTCCCAAACCCCCCCCTAAAACCTAATTAAGATCCTAAAACAAGCCCCACACATTCCACTGGAATTCTGGTGTATTTCAGGATCCCCCCCCCCCCACCCCACCCCAAGCCTCCCTACCCGGCAGCTCCCCTCCCCTGCAGGCCTTCACGCCCCGCTGGGGGGCTGTACAGTAGGGTGGGGGGTGTGGTGGGCGGGGGGTGCAGTCCTTGTGCTGAGCTAACGACGGGGAGGGGGGGAGGGAGATGCGGGGGAGGGGGAGGGAGGGAGGGAGGGAGGGGGGGGGGGGGGGGGGGGAGTCTTGGTCTTCTCAGTCGTCTTCAAAGCCCTGGTTGAGGAGGAAGTTGGCGGCCAGGTTCTCGTTCTTCTCGCAGGCAAAGTACGCCTGGATGACGAGCGCCTCGGGGAAGCCCAGCTGTTTTAACTGGAGACAGACACACCAGCGTTGGAGGCCAGATGGTAACAGACGGGCAGACGAATGCTGGGATCATTTTGAACCCTACATCTCGGACAAGCACGTCATCAATGCTGCCGATGCATCAAATGATGACGGACAGAGGATGTCGCCCTCATCCGGTGGTCATTGTTATATTTTCTGCCTTTTCCACAACAGTAAGGGTGCACCCTAATGGGTCATTCATTTACTGCCCAGTGCCGACTGATCCATTCACTTTTCAGTGTTTTGAAAGTTGGTTTCAATGGAAGCGAGGCGAAACGGATCTCCAGAGAGAAGTGAAATGTGAACCAACAAGATCAGGGTGGTCTCGTTCTAAAAACAGGCTACAGAAAACCAGTGCAGTCAGGTAAGCCATGACAACATCGCTCCATCATTTCAACAAACGTGTACATTTGGCACCCGTAGGACAAGATGTAGACATCTTCGCATTATAAACATCACCGGATGACACTGAATTAGGGACATTTGGTCATTAACGCAAAAACGATGAGTAAAGCACCGGTACAACACACCGTGTAACTACGGTGACTGTTCCGCGCAAAAGGCAGAGAAGAGATAAGTCTTAGTTGTGGGCCAACAGCTCAATGCTCTGGTTCCGAGTCTCACCCTCTCAATGGCCTCCTTCTCCTGGGGGGTGACCTGGATGTAGTTGACCGGGGCGCCCTCCTCTCCGACGGCCCCCAGCTCGCCCACCTCCGGCCCCTCGCCCCCCTCTCCCATTGGCTCGTTGAGCATCTGGATGAACAGCTCCTGGTGCTGGCTGATTTGCTGGGGGAACAGAAGAGGCACCGGTTAGGTAGAAGGGAGGCTCGTGGTTCCCCTTAGAGACCGGCGAAGGTGTATCCCACCCACCCACAGGGGGGACGGTCCTAAAGGGGTTACCTGCAGGAGCTGGGGGTTCTCGCGGCCAAGCTGTTGCAGTAGGGTGGGCAGCAATGCGGGGTTCTGCTGGATGGCGTGCCTCATGTTCTGGAACTGGGCCTGGCTCCGCAGGAACTCCAGAGGGTTCTCCCCTGGACACAAACACACACACACAGGGTCAAGGATTCGTCAGTACACTGATCAATACACGCTGGTCAGTACACTGATCAATACACGCTGGTCAGTGCACTGATCAATACACACTGGTCAGTACACTGATCAATACATGCTGGTCAGTACACTGATCAATACACGCTGGTCAGTACACTGATCAATACACGCTGGTCAGTACACTGATCAATACACGCTGGTCAGTACAGTGATCAATACACGCTGGTCAGTACACTGTTCAATACCCGCTGGTCAGTACACTGATCAATACACGCTGGTCAGTACACTGATCAATACACGCTGGTCAGTACAGTGATCAATACACACTGGTCAGTACACTGTTCAATACCCGCTGGTCAGTACACTGATCAATACACGCTGGTGCATCGGACAAATCCGATTAAATTCCCCTTCTGAAAGCATCTTGCCACTCGAACACATTAGTCTCTAAACATGGTGTTTACAACAATCTGCTGAGAGAGGGTTTCAGAAATAGGAAATCGGTAAATGGCCTTGGAAGGGATCAGATGATCTTCATCGCCATCATGCGGCCATGGGCTTAGGCTTGGTGTCATTCAAACATATTAGCCGCGACCATTCAACAGCACACTAACCCTCTGGGAGGGGGGGAGCGTCGGTGCGCCCCGACGCGGGGGGCTGGGCGGGAGGATTAGTCTCCTGGACCGGACTGCTGGGAATACCCTGAAATACAATCAAACATACCTGCATTAGGATACACGCATGAATCAACAGGCGAGTGTGCGTGTGAGACATGTAACAGGTGGGTTATAGTGACAGTAATTCTATAGTGGAGTGTGTGTGTTCTGTAGTGTTGTGTGTGTGTGTTCTGTAGTGTGTGTGTGTTCTGTAGTGTGTGTGTGTGTGTGTGTGTGTGTGTGTGTTCTGTAGTGTTGTGTGTGTGTTCTGTAGTGTTGTGTGTGTGTGTTCTGTAGTGTTGTGTGTGTGTGTTCTGTAGTGTTGTGTGTGTGTGTTCTGTAGTGTTGTGTGTGTGTGTTCTGTAGTGAGTGTGTGTGTTCTGTAGTGAGTGTGTGTGTTCTGTAGTGTGCGTGTGTTCTGTAGTGTGCGTGTGTTCTGTAGTGTGTGTGTGTGCGCGCTTCCGGTAGAAAACAGATGAATATGCATAACAGGTACAGGTGAGTATGGGTTACAGGTATAGAACAGGTGTATATGTGTTTCAGGTAGAGAACAGGAGAGGGGGGGGTGCTTGTTCTCCAGGTAGTGAACAGGAGGGGGGGGGGGGGGGGTGCGTGTTCTCACAGTGAGGAGGTACTCCACAGCTCTGTGGGGGTTGTTGAAGCTGGCCCGGAGAGCAGCCACCACCCGCTCCCTCTCGTAGCCCATGGACATGATCTCCGTCAGCATGGCCTCGTACTCTGCTCCCGTCACTGGACACACAACCACAAGGCCCTTCACCACACTGGACGCCTTCACCTGAGGCTCCACCTCTTACCAGACCGTACACCTTTCACCTGAGGCTCCACCTCTTACCACACTGTACAACTTTCACCTGAGGCTCCACCTCTTACCAGACTGTACACCTTTACCTGAGGCTCCACCTCTTACCACACTGTACACCTTTACCTGAGGCTCCACCTCTTACCACACTGTACACCTTTCACCTGAGGCTCCACCTCTTACCACACTGTACACCATAACATGGACAAATGTAAAAGGGCATGCACATTTAGGCATACTCGCTTCTAGCTTACAATGACTGAGTATGCTTCTTTTTTTTTTATTGAAATAATCGATTTAAAAAAGATTCTGAATCTAAATTGAATCGAGAACAAATAAATTGCAGTGCAAAGATTAATCTATATTTTTACCCAGCCCTAGTCAACAGGTGTCTTCCTAACCTCACATTCACAAATAAACAGAGCAACAATCTGACTTCTGGTTTAAAGTGAGGCAACATAAACAGACAGCATCTGAACAGAAAGCAGCATCTGGAGTACAGTGAGGTAACAAACACACAGCAAGCTGAAACTGGTGTACAGTGAGTTAATAAACACAAAGCAAGCTGAATCTGGTGTACAGGGAGGTAACAAACACAGCAACTTATGATTCCTGGACCCCTATAGTATATCGCTACTACGGTGTGGCAGATTTCATTTACAACAACGAATGCACAAAAAAAAAAAGTATCACAAAGCTGCCGCGGTCCGTAACCACGGCGATAACACAGCCCCCCCTCTTAACTAGGGGGCGTCGAGTTTTTTAAATTGCATATTTCAAGTGGCCCGGAGATGTGACTTACCCAGCGCAGAAGAGGCTTCCACTCCCTGGACGGCGGTGCTGGAGCTACAGAACCAAGAACACACAATGTTCCACTTGCTATCGTTTAGGAAATTGCTCACATGCAACGTTGGGCTATGTGCCTCTGGCTACAGTGGTTCAGTGACTTGGTATTACAGGGGCTTTGGGATGTTAGTTCCCAACAACCAATCAGTCCTGTAACCCTCATCGAAGCAGCAGGTCCTAGTCTGGACTTATTTTGGGCCATTGTTGAGTTCTAGGAGCTATTGTTAAACATATTCATACATGCTTATGAGTATGTTGGAATTTTAACACTACTTCTGCCAATCGCAGGTAGGGGTGTAAATAAATAGACAAATAAAACTAGGTTCCACTCCATCATGGTTTTATTCCTGCTCTAACCACTCTCCAACACTAGAGGGCGCAAGTCAAACAAGCTGCTGTTAGGGGGGACAATTGACTTCACAAATTCAGTTCAATGAAGTGACCGGTCCCAGGGCTGAGGAGGGGGGGCGGGGGATGAACTCCAACAACCCCAGGCGGTCTTACACCTATTTGAGGGTGGTCTGGGCCAACGTACCCGGCGGGCTGCGGGGCGTCCGTGGCAGCCGCTGCGAGCTCCTCCGTGGCCACCTCAGGGGGGATGGGGACGGCGGCGGGGGTAGGGACGGCGGCGGGGGTGGGGACCGCGGGGGCGGCTGTAGACGTGGAGCCAGAGTCCTGGACCGGCGGCTTGGGGGCTTCTGAGGAAGGAGTCGAGGCGACGGCGGCAGCAGCAGCAGCTGGCTTGGCCTAGCGGTGGGGAGAGGGTCTTGGTGAGGAGCGAGTGGAGCCTCATCTCACAGGTCAACGTTAGGATACTAGGACCCGACTGAACACAGGAGGAATGAGTGTCGAGACATTGTTGAACGGATCTCATTGATTTGGCCGGAGGGTTATCGGCATTATTTCAGGATGGAATGTTAAGCCCGCCTTTGGATAAACAGACAGGTTTAGCCCTTAATGGGAGAGTCCATTTATTTTTCATCTTCAAAATAATTGCTTTTAAGAGAGGTAGAAAGTATAGTAATAAAACCGATGTCTCGTCACATAAGGTTACCAGCATCACAATCCCAAAATATGTTAATGACGTTTACAAGAACACTTAAAAGTTTCTGTGTACATTAATATCTGGACTTTTAGTTATATTATTAAGGTCCGACATTTCCCTCTTAACCTTTTCAAATGTCTTAGGGTTCCATTAGATATACTTAAACAGAACATATGCATGGTGTGTGGTCAGGCTTGTGTACATATAGCCACGGTTTAAAAAAAGGGGGAGATTTAAAGTATATCACTTTTCTCAAGCCTTTTATGTTTTCGTTTGTCCTTGATACTTCAGCTTCACACCACAAGGACAACCGACAAGACTTATCCATTTCATTAATTCAATATAATCCATTGTGATACAATGTTTACTCACACGCAGCTAGTCCAATGAGTACTGTAGCAGTTCTAGAAATACCAGTAATGACAACTTCATTCTCATCTCACCTTGGACACCATAACTACCACAAAATTCTTCTCATCGATTTTGTAGTCCTTAATGGGCGTGTCATCTTGCAGGATTTTACCAGCATATATCAACTTCTGCCCCGATACTGGGAAGTTGTCTTTCCCCCTCTCTGTTTCGATCTTCTCCTTCAAGGCCTTTACCTGAAAGGGGATGTTAAGGAGATAAATGACATAGGAGCACAAATAGCAAAATATAAATCGCTACATGGGTCTTAAGTGTCATCAATTTACTTAGATATCAGATTCGTTGTCAGTTTAGAAACCTGACATGATAATGGGGTACCCCTACAAAAAAATGTATTGCGAATTTAAACTAAATCTACATCAAACAGTGTTTGGTGGTTATAGCAAGAACAATAATAGTTCATTTTTTAAGATGTACAAAACCAACGTGTTAACATGAAACACTGTCGTTGGCTATAGAACACATAGTTAAAAGAGTTAGAAGATGGGCAGCTGGATGCCCGTTAAGAACATGTGAAGTTAGAATGAGAAGACATAATGGATGTGCTAGCGGGCTAGGCTAAGCTAACGCACCGCTAACATGTGGAGACTCAACACCCACCACACATTAAAAAATACGAGTTGATTTGTCATTAAACACAATATATCCGTGGAAGATTGCCAAAAGAGAAGCCAGTATGCTTAATGGGCACGAACAAATAGCACTTAAGTCTACAAGCGCGGTTTCTTTCTGCGTTAGCATTAGCTTAGCTTGCTAGCTTTTTAGCCACTCACCGTCTGATCGGGATCTATCTCAATCTGGATGGTCTGCTGCTGCAGGGTTTTTAGTGTGATCTGCATTGTAGCGATAGCTGGCTATGACTACAACGGCAACCACTTCCTAGCCCCTAATTGTTGGTTAATTTGTTGTTATTTAAGTAAGAAATGTTTGACTATCCGTGAAATGTGTGTATCCATGAGCACTGAGAAAATCGCGATCTTTGGTTGTGCGCTGACGGGGGCGCTACTGGACCTCCCGGAAACTCTCGCGATATGTGTCAACACTATAGTGTAGTTTTATCCTTTCACCTGAACGCATTGGAATTAAGCCTATCCAGTTTTACTGGAGATCTATGAGTGCAGCGAGTCTGTACAGGATCCGAGAAGGCACAAGAGTGTTTCACTAGTAACGGGATGATTAGGTCTAGTACAAAGTAAACAAACGGGAGGTGGCCTCCTTTGACTGTTTAACAGTTGATTTACGTATATATCGCAATTATTGACTAATTAAATATTTAATTAAGAACACGAGATCTGAAGTTTGATTTGTCAACCCAAAAAGTAAAATATAGTAAAATATACTCGAATATTGGACACGAATAAAATACCTGAACTGTGTATGTGTTTGCATGCTTGTCTCTCTGTGTGTGTGTGTGTGTGTGTGTGTGTGTGTGTGTGTGTGTGTGTGTGTGTGTGTGTGTGTGTGTGTGTGTGTGTGTGTGTGTGTGTGTGTGTGTGTGTGTGTGTGTGTGTGCGTGTGTGTGTGTGTGTGTGCGTTTGTGAGTGAGTGGGAGAGAAAGAAAAAGAGAAGAGAGAGAAAGGAGAGAAGGGAAGAGAAGAGGAAGAGAGAGAGAGAGAGAGAGAGAGGAGAGGAGAGGAGAGGAGAGGAGGGAAGGGAGAGAGAGAGAGAGAGAGAGAGAGAGAGAGAGAGAGAGAGAGAGAGAGAGAGAGAGAGAGAGAGAGAGAGAGAGAGAGAGAGAGAGAGAGACCAAAACTCACTGGGCCCTAGTGAATTTGTGTTCATCATTTGGGAACGCATGTTGTGTTAATCTCTGCATAAAGCCCACAGGGGGTCCAAGTTGTCCATATTTCAGGGGCTATGAGGGAGCAGGTGCCGCTAAACACTCTCTCTCTACCCTAGGACTCACACCTGTTGAAGTCATGAAGTGTTTTTGTTGTTGTTGCTGAAACAATGATATAATTTGAAACAATTACAAACGAGCTAAACAGTTTGAATGGACAATATTACAAAGGACACCAATGCCCACAATTAAAACAATTTGCAACGAATTATATTTCATTAATTCCAATTTTAGGAAAAAAATCTGTTAACATTTGTATGAATTTGGTATCTCAAACCATCGGTTGGTTTCGACGGTTCCCACTGTTAAACGGTACCCATGTTATCCAGCAGGGGGTGTCGTTGCTCCACAAGATATTTAAAAAAGGCCTTGATACTTTCTCCGTGTTCTCTGCAGTACGATAGACATCTTCTGGCCCCGAGATTTTTTTATTTTTATGGTGGGTTTTTGCTATGAACTGGCCTTTGAATATGGTGCGTGAAATTCGTTAGTTAAATTTCTCTGGCTCTAAAAGACACACGACTGTTTGGTTTCTGGAGCTGAGGGAAATGAATATAATCTTCTCACAGAAAAGCACAGGTGTAGCTCATAACATTAATTATGGGTATGGGGTATGTTTGTATGGCAGCACACCATAACTAGTCAAATAAATACAAATTTACCTTGCTGGTGCTGCTTAACTTCAATCTGTGAAATAGGTCAATTGAGAATGAAGTTGAACACTGAATGTCCAGTATTTATACCCACACTCACCCAAGATACAGGCTCCGAAGTCTGAAAAACAGCTTTATTTCCCAGAATTCTTGGAGATATGTTTAATCAACTGGTTATTATGATGATCGCTTTGCCCTCATGATTTTTAATCAAAAATGTCCTTCTGAGTTCTTCACTTGGAAGAACAAACTTTTAATTTAATAAAAACACGAGAAAGAACGCACACACACACACACACACACACACACACACACACACACACACACACACACACACACACACACACACACACACACACACACACACACACACACACACATATGCATGCACGTTCAAACGCACACAAGCACACTGGCTGTACACACGCTGTATCAAACTGTGAACCTATTAGGACAGCTGCAATTATGAGGACCTGTCAGAGGATGGTTTAGACATGTAGACCTTATGAGGACCTTTTACGGAGAACAAAGAAAACTGAAATAAGTAGGAATACACAGAATATTTTGAAAACAACTTTACCTAAGAAGTTCTTATTTTATGGTCAAAAACACAGATACAAAGGTAACACTTTGCAATAAGAGTACTTTCATTAACCATTAGTTAGTGCAGTAAAAAGCATGCAGTAACAATTAATTACCAGTTAGCTATGTTGTTCATGTTAACTAAGGTATTCATTTAGACCTCATTGAATAGGGTAAGGTTTAGGGTTAACCCTAACTCTAACCTCCCCACTCTAACTCTCCTTAACATCTATGCTAATGCTATATAGTCATGCTTATTACTGCAATAACCCATGTTAATTAATGGTTTATAATGTACCCTTATTGTAAGGTGTTACTGATACAAAATTCAGGAAACTTCTGCCTGTAGCCTGGGCGCTACCCGGTGCCTGGGCGCTACCCGGTGCCAGGGCGCTACCCGGTGCCAGGGCGCTACCCGGTGCCAGGGCGCTACGCGGTGCCAGGGCGCTACGCGGTGCCAGGGGGCTAACTGCCTGTAGCATTGGTTCTACATGGTGCCTGGGTTCTACCTGTAGCATGGTGCTGCTGCCTGTAGCATGGGAGCTAACTTTAGCATTGTAGCTAACTGTCTGCGGGACTCTGATTTCCCCTCGAGTCGGAATACATCAACAGGTCTATGAGGGAAGACAAATAGAGTTTGAAGGAGAGCTGCTCTGGAGATGAAAGCTGAAGTTAAAATGAAGCAATGTTCAAAGCGTGTCTTGCCTCCGTAATGTGGTGTATTTCCTGCTAATACTGGATATCATGTGTTTCGATCGTTTGATTCTCTGACCACTATCAGTCCATATTACTAGTGGACTGATCAATAGATAAAACAATTGCAACATGAATGAGCAAAAGAGAAGCAAAATATTCTCACTAAACTCTAGTCTTTCTACACCTTAATTTATGTGTTTCATCATTAAACAGGATTCGAATAAACAAATCGATGTTATATAGTGAGGCATCCATCAGTTTTCTATTATTAAATAACCGAAGAAATGTTTTGGTGGTTGATATATTTCAGCTTTTAGATGGCATCCAACCCACACGAAGTCTAGTGTATACTCTATAGACCCTTCCTACATAAACAACCCCAATTTATTTTTAAATCCTGAATATTTTGCTGCCACCTCCGGATAATTTTCTACCTGCTCTCCATCAGGTAAATAATCAAGGTTGACTCACACATAGATGGTTCTGTTAACACTCAGCTAGCTCCCACCAGATGCTTCCGTATAAAGTTGTACCTCATTACATGTCCAGTGGAGTCATAAATATGTCTCAGTGTTGTTTGTCTGAGTTCAGTCCACGATAAATGAACAGGATGTAAAATATCAATCAGCTACAGAAAAACAACCCTTGTGTGATATTAAAATAGATGTGTTTGGTAGGTAGGAGGGTAGGCATTTATGAGGGTAGGTACAAAGATAGGAGGGTAGGTAGTAGGGTAGGTAGGAGGATAGGTAGATAGGAGGGTAGGTAGTAGTTAGTAGGGTAGATAGGTATACCTATCCTATAGGTAGGAAGGATAGCTATACCTATCCTACCAACCTTACCACCTACCCTCCTATCTATAGATAGGAGGGTAGGTAGATAGGATGAAGCTAGGTAGGTACTGTAGGTAGAAAGGCTGGTAGGCAGGAGTGTAGGTAGATAGGAGGGTAGGAGGGTAGGTCCATAGGTAGGAAGCTATTTAGAAGAGTATGATGCCCACAAAGTTAGAGTGTTCCCGAATGAGCCAATCTCTCTGTGTTTACCCAGGGCAATGTTAAACAGAGATGATAGAGAAAAGGACAGAACTGTCTCACAACACGCGCATGAAGCGTCAGCTAAATCCCCTGAATGAAGCTGAACCGTCTTGTATTAGAAATTGTCGGAGCAAAACCTTCCACTTTTAAATAGGTATTATTATTTCTGTTACATCATTCCTGAACTCCGTCAAATCAAGCAAGGCAGACAGTTGGATGAATCCCAGGATGAACTCCTGTTTAAAACTCATAGATATGTTTGAGAATGTATTTCTGTGTGTGTTCTGGCGATGCTCAATTCCAGCAGCAATTAGAGAAGACAAACGGTCATCGTTAATCCAACCAACAGAGAGACCCTGCCCCCTGGAGGTCACAACCAATGACCACACTAAATCATACCTCTTGTGTGTGTGTCGGTGTCCTTTTTTGTCATGTTTGTGTGGGTGTGTTATTGATTATGTGTGTTTCTGTGTGTCTGTGAGTGTGAGTGTGTGTGTGTGTGTGTGTGTGTGTGTGTGTGTGTGTGTGTGTGTGTTCGTGCACATTTGTTTGTGTGTGTGCGTGCATGCGTGCGTGCGTGTGTGTGTTCAGACCAAAGAAAAGCCGGTTGGTCGTAACTTTATTGCATTTCAAGTGTATTGTTTCACAGTACGTAAAACACCTGATAGAAAGGTAAGAACCACGAGGTGTAAACATCAGAACGATATAGAAACATCCGCACATTCAGTCATGCATAAAGAAGTCCAACCCCGCAGAATCCCCTGCTAGGTCCCAGTAGGGGGGCTTGGGGGTCCGGGTTCATAGAAACAAGAAGATCCACATATTGTGTCATGCAACAACACAGAAGAAACCAGCTTGTCTTTGTAATCTTTTTCATCACCATCGTCATTAGTGGACGACCACACACGGGATGCAGACGGTGAATTCAAATCAATAATAAATAGAGTGCAAAAGACTGTGATCATGTATTCAAAAAAGGTGGGAATTATTGAACGATAATAATAATACAATAAAAGAGGTCGTACCTCCAAGTGTGGTTTGGTTTGGTGTGTTGTGGTAAAGTTATACTATGGTTGTGGTGTATTTCTGGAATGTTTGTGGTGTGTTGTGGTATGGTTATAGTCGATTTGTGGTATGGTCGTGGTGTGGTTGTGGTAATATTGTGGTGTGGTTGTGTTGTGTTTGTGGAGTGTTTGTGGTTTGGTCATAGTCTGGTTGTGGTCGGATTGTGGTGTGTTTGTTGTGTGTTTGTGGTATGGTTGTGGTATGTTTGTGGTCTGTTTGTTTAATGGTAAGGACAGAAGTGGTCGGGCTAGCAACAAGCAAACCACTTTTTGCAAACATGCTCCACAGATTTTTTTGTAAACAAGGATTTAGTTTTCGTGACTCCGGTTAACGGTAGCAACGGTCACAGTGTCGCGTATGCAGCACTCCTCTTTGTCGTCATGACGTTACATTCATCTGTTCCAGGCGACAACATGCACATCCTGGGAGTGTGGCAGGGCTAGTCGTGGCTGAAGGTCTGAGGGAGCTCATTGGTCAGAATGTGCCATCGCTCCACCCTCTGTCCCTTGTTCTTCAGAGAGTCCATCCAATGACGGAGGGCGTCGCCCTGTGAGTGACAGCTCAGACAGACACCACCTGACAAAACACCAACCAATCACAGACAAGAGAGAGAGAGCAGGACTTGTGAAGACAAAGGTATCGTGACTTCTAGTAAGACCTTAAAATGAATGAGATCCTGTAGGGACAGGGTAGTCAACAGGTTAGGGACTCCCAGTCAAAAGGTTCTTGGTTCCTATTTTACAGTCCAACAGTTGATTGACAGTAGATGCTTGAGCAAGATGCCCTAACCACTAACTACTTAATCTACATATGATAATGTTTACTGTAAGGTGATCTAGATAAGGTGTCTGCTAAATGAATATGTTCCTACAAAGTGAAACTTTGTTACTCTGTTTTCAAGAAACGCTGTATTACACAGCATGATGCACTTCTTTGGACTCTCAGTTGAACTGTGCTGTTTTGTGCTGGGATGCCTTCTGAATGTAAGGTTCAGCTTTAGTACCTGTGTCTTTGAATAGACGGTATTCCAATTTGAATAGACTATTCAAACAAACACGAACTAGACTAGAGCTCTGGTGAACCACAGCGAATTTGAGATCCAGAGGACAAGTTTTCTTACCGATGAAGTCGTTGGAGCGGCCCAGGTCGTAGTCCCACACCGTGACCTCGAGAGTTTTATGAGCCAGCTCTGCCAGAGATATCTCGTAGAAGAACTCCTGCAGAACAAAGAGAGACCTGCTTTAGGTCCTAGTCTGGAGCTTTTTGGACCCGTCTGGGCCCGTCTGGACCCATCAGACTTTTCCTGAATAAAACAAAAACACCTACGGGCTGAAACAGTGCTATTCATCAATGAGAATTGAGGAGGTTAGTCTAGTGGTTGGAATGTTATGGATTTTCCCCCAGCTGAAAGGTTCTGCGTTTGAACCCAAGTGCCTACCCGTAGGCATCTAAAACGCAAACCGGCCTTAATGACACGTATATACTGTTAAGCTGCATTTGATGAAAGCTAAACCACTAACACAGAGAACCTTTGGGTTGTATTGTCTGAAATTGTTGCTATTTTGAAGTTGAATTGGATCATTTTATATCAGCAGCACCTGGGAGATGGAATCTTCCTTTGCCTGCTTTCTCAAGATCTTTACCCCCGAGGATTATGGGGGCTTTGGTGTGGTTGATGGAGGGCTTAGTGTTCCGGGGGCTGCTGTCGGATTCAGATCTTCACTTGGAGTGTGTGAGCGTGATAAAGCGCTGCCGATCCCTCTGATCGGCTCATTATCATCAATCACTTTTATTTGTTAATTGTTGAGGGAGAAAATACCCCGTGGATTATCGCGCCGAATCCTGATTTAATGAGAATGTCTAAAAACTTAAGGGCATGAAGATACATGATATAATTACATAATGAAGGGCATGATGCAAGAACGGTATCAAAACAAAATGGTAAGGGAAATGGCTTTACAGAGTTAAACCATGAGCCGTGGCTCTGGCGGAGATGATACACACTATAGTATACCACTCTACTTGGTGAGGTGACGGTTGATGAGTATCATATTATATTATATGATATATATTGTGTACATTAATCGACCTATCCATCTATTAAGCGACCAAAAAGTATTGAGAGATCTGGCGTTAATGAGGGAGGAACCTGAATTAGTAAAGTGTTTTCTAAGGTTCTATAGGTCTAGGTTTTATGGAACTATGGTTCTATAGTTCTAAATTCCTCAGTTTCGTAGTTCTATGTTTTATAGTTCTATGGGTCTGCATGTTCCATAGTTATAGGTTCTAAAGTTGATGGAGTGATGGAGGAAGGAGGTGATGGTGTTGGAGGTGATATAGGGT
Source organism: Gadus chalcogrammus (assembly GCF_026213295.1). Lineage (NCBI taxonomy): Eukaryota > Metazoa > Chordata > Actinopteri > Gadiformes > Gadidae > Gadus > Gadus chalcogrammus. The sequence goes on from NC_079413.1 coordinate 4,966,995, forward strand.
AGAGGGTAGACGTGATGGAGGTTATGGAGGGTTGAGGGGAAGAAGGTCATGAAGGGTGGAGGTCAAGGTGATGACGGAGGTTATGGAGGGTGGAGGTGATGGAGGTTATGGAGGGTGGAGGTGATGGAGGTTATGGAGGGTGGAGGTGATGAAGGTTATGGAGGGTGGAGGTGATGGAGGTTATGGAGGGTGGAGGTGATGGAGGTTATGGAGGGTGGAGGTGATGGAGGTTATGGAGGGTGGAGGTGATGGAGGTTATGGAGGGTGGAGGTGATGAAGGTTATGGAGGGTGGAGGTGATGGAGGTTATGGAGGGTGGAGGTGATGGAGGTTATGGAGGGTGGAGGTGATGGAGGTTATGGAGGGTGGAGGTGATGGAGGTTATGGAGGGTGGAGGTGATGGAGGTTATGGAGGGTGGAGGTGATGGATTTTATGGAGTGTGGAGGGGATGGAGGTCATGAAGGGTGGATGTCATGGAGATGATGGAGGTTATGGAGGGTGGAGGTGATGGAGGTCATGAAGGGTGGATGTGATGGAGGTTATAGAGGGTGGAGGTGATGGAGGTCATGAAGGGTGGAGGTCATGGAGATGATGGAGGTTATGGAGGGTGGAGGTGATGGAGGGTGGAGGTGATGGAGGTTATGGAGGATGGAGGGGATGGAGGTAATGGAGGGTGGAGAGGATGGAGGTCATGGAGAAGATCGAGGTTATGGAGGGTGGAGGTGATGGAGGTTATGGAGGGTGGAGGTGATGGAGGTTATGGAGGGTGGAGGTGATGGAGGTTATGGAGGCTGGAGATGATGGAGGTTATGGAGGGTGGAGGGGATGGAGGTAATGGAGGGTGGAGAGGATGGAGGTCATGGAGAAGATCGAGGTTATGGAGGGTGGAGGTGATGGAGGTTATGGAGGGTGGAGGTGATGGAGGTTATGGAGGGTGGAGGTGATGGAGGTTATGGAGGGTGGAGGTGATGGAGGTTATGGAGGCTGGAGATGATGGAGGTTATGGAGGGTGGAGGGGATGTAGAGGGTGGAGGTGATGAAGGTGATGGATGTGATGGCGGATGGAAGTGAAGGTGATTAAGGTGACAGAGGTGATGGAGTTCACCGAGGTCATGCAGGTGGCTGAGATGATGAAGGTGATGAAGGTGGAGGGAGCGTGGAGGTGGTGATGGAGGTGATGAAGGGTGGAGGTTATGGAGGGGTGGAGTTGGAGGGAGCGTGGAGGTGGTGATGGAGGTGATGAAGGGTGGAGGTTATGGAGGGGTGGAGGTGATCAAGGTGACGGTAGGTGGCGGTGTTGGAGGGAGCGTGGAGGTGGTGATGGAGGTGGTTGGAGGAGGTGCAGTGTGCTGGGTGGTGCAGCGTGCTGGTTGCTACTGGACTCGTACCTCGTTGAACTCTGGGTTGAGTGTCTTTTTAATCACTGCTGTTTTGTGCTTGGATTTCTTCTGTATGTCAGGTTTCAGGTATCTGTTGGAGAGACAGAGGGGGAGTCGGGGGGAGACGGGGGGAGGAGCAGTGGGAGGAGGGGGAGGAGCAAGGGAGGTGAGATGATTGGCAGTGTTTTGCTTTGATATTCATGTGATGCGGCTCCTGTTCAGCCTCTTCAGAGAGAAAACGTTCATTCTTTTTTGATCATTTTCTCTCTCTCTCAAGTACACACACACACACACACACACACACACACACACACACACACACACACACACACACACACACACACACACACACACACACACACACACACACACACACACACACTATCTCCCGTCCGTAATACCCCCCCCACACCTCGCTTTATCTAATTATGTCTGCCGCCAGAGGAATTTCCTCCAGGTATCATCACACTTCCATGATGAACCACCCAATCTGCTCCTTTATCGTCCCTCACTAATAGAGGAGACTCCCCTCTCCCCTCCTCTACCCTCTCCTCTACATTCTCCCTTTTCCTCTCTCCTCTCTTCCCTCCCCTCTCCTCTAGCCTCTATCATCTAACCTCACCCCGCTCCCCTTTCCTTTCTCCCTCCTCTCCCCTAGTCTCCTCCCCTCCCCTCCTCTCCCTTCCTCTCCTCCCCTCCCCACACCTCTTCCCTCTTCCCTATACTCCCTCCTCTTTCCTGTCCTCTCCCCTCCTCTCCTCTCCTTTCCTCTACCCTCTCCTCCTCTCCTCTACCCATGCCCTGCTCCCCTCTCCTCTCCCCTCCCCTCCTCTCCTCTCGTCTCCCATCCTCTCCTCCCTCTCCTTTCCCCTCCTCTCCCCTCCTCTCCTCTCCCCTCCCCTCCTCTCCCCTCCCCCCTCTCCTCTCCCCTCCTCTCCTATCCACTCCTCTCCCCCCTCTCCCCCCTCTCCTCTCCTCTCCTCTCGTCTCCTCTCCTCTCCTCTCCTCTCCTCTCCTCTCCTCTCCTCTCCTCTCCTCTCCTATCCTCTCCTCTCCTCTCCTCTCCCCTCCTCTCCCCTCCCCTCCTCTCCTCTCCCCTCCTCTTCTCTCCTCTCCTCTCCTCTCCTCTCCTCTCCTATCCTCTCCTCTCCACTGTCTATTAGTTCCTATGGCGATCGAGGCTGCAGAACATTACTATTAATTAGCTAGTGAGCGGCGGAGCCAAGCTCTCTGGGTAAATCTCACTTAGCGAAGCTGACAGCGACTGAAAAACAATCAGTCCAATTAGACTTTACTGTTACAAATCCACTATTACAGACCTCACAAAACCCTTCGGGAAAAGGGTTCGTGTGTGTGTGTGTGTGTGTGTGTGTGTGTGTGTGTGTGTGTGTGTGTGTGTGTGTGTGTGTGTGTGTGTGTGTGTGTGTGTGTGTGTGTGTGTGTGTGTGTCTGTGTGTGTGTGTGTGTGTGTGGGGGGGGGGGGGGGGGCAGTGGCTATGCGTATATGAATCTTTGTGAAGTGTGATGTGTGTGAGTTAGCACCCGGGCTAATGATGCATTGAATCCCATTAGTGGAGAGGAAATCTTTTGGATGAACACAATCCACAGGTCGCTCAATAAACACTAAAGGATTAGCGCTAACAACACAAATAAACAGGCATTGTCAAAACGTGGGCGCAGTATTGTCATCATAACACAATGATACCGCACTCTCCTGCCCCCGCTCTCTCTCTCCCAAGTAAAACAAAAACACACACAAGGAGAAAGGTCGCATTGCGTCAGTATTAGTTTGTTAGCGAGTACATTTAATAAATAAATAAAAGTATACAAGCCATTCGGTGAATGCTTTCATCAACAGCAGCGTACAATGCCGTGCGTTCAATCATTCTGAGCAAGGCTGCAGTGGGAAACAAACCCCTCACCCTGGCAATGTTTAATGCCTTGCTCTACCGGCTACCTGACAGAGAGTTAAAGGAGGGGGAGAGGTTTATAGAGAGAGGTTGGTAGAGGGAGGCAGAGGCTGCTAGAAATTAATTGGTAGAGAGAGGTAGAAGCTGCTAGAGAGAGGCTGGTAGAGAGAGGTAGAGGCTAATAGGGAGAGGTTGGCAGAGGGAGTGCTTAGAACGAGGAGGTGTCCAGGACTAGCTTCCTCTTGGACCGACTTCACATCTTCATCAAGTGGGGCCAAGTTGCCATGCCAACAGGACCAGCAGGAAACAGACGTGCTGGGGGTTATTGTGTGTAATATTATGGTCTGTACTGGTTATCTCTTCGCCTCTCAGCCTCTCACGGAGATCTCCTCCTACAGCAGCTGGCACTTCCGTCTGCAACTCGCCGCCAAGCCCAGTGTCCATGAAGGACGTTTTCATTATGAAATCTGTGTCTGTGCTGGGAAATCATGCTGTGGTTGCACTGGGCGGCTCAGATTGTAACCAGTAGAACTGTGGTGGTACAACACGTTTTGGTCAAAAGATGATTCGGTGGCTTATTATTCTATTCGTAGTGGTGCCTCACAATGTTTCACACAGTTTATTCTGATTGTTCTGTTCTGTGTTGCCGCATTTAAAACAAGTGGCTTCCTCTAAGAGTCGAGTTGACCCACAGTAACGACATAACTCCTCCAGCCTTTCCACATCCAAACAAACACAAGTCAAAAAGCCGAGACCGGCAGAGAGGTTATGAACAGACACCGTCCTACAGCCTCTGCGCTGCCGAGGCTCGTCCGGTCGGGGGGGGTTGACTCCCAGCCAAAATGTCCTGGGTTCGATCCCCGACCACCACAGTCTACCTGTAGGCATCCCAGAGCACGATGACCCCCAAACCACTGCCTCCCACCACTGTGAGTTCCTCCGAAATGAGCGTCTGCTAGATGAACATGAGAACAGCGGGTCTCAGAGCGCAGAACTCACATTTTGACGTAGGGGTCGGAGAAGCCGTTGACGTCCATGGCGGCCAGGTGGGCACACCGCCGCACGCCGACACAGAGCCCCCCGCCACGACGGAGGTCTTCCCCCGCTCCCACTCCCCCCTCCACCTCCCTGGCCTGGAGGAACTGCAGGGAGAGCAGGAGACGGCCCCTCTCCTCAAGGCTGTGCAGCTGCTCGTTCTCCCACTGTCGGAGGAGAAGAGCAGTTATGGTCAGGTGAGGGGGGGTTAGCGGCTAAGGTTAGCGGGCAAGCCTAGCGGCTAGCTTTAGGGGCTACGTTTAGCAGATAAGCTTAGCGCATAAGGTTGGCTAGCCTGACAGAGGGAGAGAGAGAGAGAGAGAGAGAGAGAGAGAGAGAGAGAGAGAGAGAGAGAGAGAGAGAGCTCTAACCTGACAGAGAGGGAGAGAAGAGAGAGAGAAAGATCTAACCTGACAGAGAGAGAGAGAGAGAGAGAGAGAGAGAGAGAGAGAGAGAGAGAGAGAGAGAGAGAGAGAGAGAGAGAGAGAGAGAGAGAGAGCGAGAGAGAGAGAAACAGAGACAGAGACAGAGACAGAGAGAAAGAGAGAGAGAGAGAGACCGAGCCCTCTCCCCCTGCCTCTCTCACACACCTCCCAAGTGGTCAGGGGGTTCAGTAAATATGGACACACAAACATATACTGATACTGTCACATAATCAATGACATCCACACAATACAGAAATAATACGTGCACAAACACACACACACACACACGCACACACACAGGTTAACCACAGCGCACCTGAACGATCACTTAGCGTCGTCTTTCAGCGTCTCCTCTGGGTGACAACTAATTTTAAAAACTCAATTTCTCGGCGGTGATCTGAGCTCCGGGACGTTTAATATTCACGCCATGGCAAGATTTCAGCCAGTCACATTAAAGTTAATGGCAGCTCTAACAGACCCATCCCCACACCCTGTTATTATTATATACTACATTATTATGATGACACATTAAACACGGTCGTTAGCGGTAATCTGGCCTAGATTTCACCCCACATTCTCCCAGAAGGCTACAATCTGTCATTGTAACACCAGCCAGGTGTTCAAATGTAATTTGTTATAAGAAGATGTAACTTTGATTAAGGGTAATTTAAATTGGATGATGAATGTGGATGGTGAGAGATGGATTATGATATACAGCAGCCAGCAATGTATAATTACTTTTCAGCTACTGTTTAACACTTTGTGATCAGAAGGCTATATAGATAGAGACTAATACTGTAGCAACAAAGAAAGTATAGCAGTTCTTAGTTTGCAGTCAGTATGTATTAGAAATTGGCAGCTAACACAGTAGTAGCAAAGACAGTATATGTGTTGTTAGCTTGCTGTCTGTAACAGCTCAGAGCGTACAACCCCAATTCAAGGTCAGAGGTTGCGAAACGAGTCCCTACCGAATCCCATCTATAAAATCACGCTTCCACGGCTCACCAAGCAAAGTGCTTCCTACAGGAGGAAGGCTATCGCCTCAAGGTGCTTCCAGTCATTTAACAACACAACAGGATTCTACTTCTTCCCTCAACGGTTATTACTTGAATCATAAAACTAACAGCCTCCATCCTGTCCAGCCGAGCTTACAACCCTACTATTCCTGCGTTGACCAGTATTCAAGCGCCTGCGCTTGAATAACCAAACCAACGCTACAGAACCAACCGCAATGCTACGGAATAAACCACAATGCTATAGGACCAAACACAACGCTATAGAACCAAACATGATGCTATAGTACCAAACACAATGCTATAGAACCAAACACAACGCTATAGAACCAAACACAATGTTATAGAACCAAACACAATGCTATTGAACCAAACACAATGCTTTAGAACCAAACACAACTCTATAGAGCCAACACAACACTACAGAACCAAGCACAATTATATAGAGCCAAACACAACACTACAGAACCGAACACAATGCTATAGAACCGAACACAATGCTATAGAACCAAACACAATGCTACAGAACCGAACACAACGCTATCGAACCAAAGTGTTTAATCCTGCTTGAACACAAAGTTCTGTGTTTGAGCCCTAATGTCCTCACTCTACCTGTAGGCCTCCTGGAGCAAGATGACCCCTTACCCATACCTGCTCCTTAATGGCATGTCTCTGTACTGTCTAACCCTCTCTGCTCCTCAATGACCTGTCTCTGTACTGTCTAACCCTCTCTGCACCTCAATGACCTGTCTCTGTACTGTCTAACCCTCTCTGCTCTTCAATGACCTGTCTCTGTACTGTCTAACCCTTACCTGCTTCTTAATGTCCTGTCTCTGTTTTCACTGTAAATTGCATTGACTTGAAGCATCTAATGATTGAAAAATACAAACATGTCTGATAATGAATCAAAAACAACGTATAACAAACTGGTTATTTTCTTTGTATGTCTCAGATACACTCTCTCTCTCTCACTCGCTCGCTCGCACGCACACACGCACAAGCACACACACACACACACACACACACACACACACACACACACACACACACACACACACACACACACACACACACACACACACACACACACACACACACACACACACCAGTGCAGGGTATTTACTTCAATAAGAAGTTATCTTGCTCTCCAAACAAAGCACCATTGTCACTCTTCCTGAATGGGCGACAGCATCTCAACAGTTTGAGATCCCATTTATTCTGTGACTGGGAAGAGAAATGGCCTTATCCACCTTGTCGGAAGGCCTCAACATCACATTGGTTTGTCTTTGTTTGGTTCTTCTTCTTAAACAGTGACTGACATCAGTTTGGTAGACATTGAAACGAGCCCCTGAACAAATGACTATTCACACTAGAATCTCAAGTTACACCAAACCCAGGAACTGGGAATGGGTTTTCTTTCTCTTTCTGGACCAGCTGATAAGAAACTACTTTATTAATCCCAGACGAGCATAAAGCAGAAGGTAGAGGACAGTAGGCATGAATCTGTCTCCATCCTGCTGGGATTAATTTACTCCAAACGCCCCCTCCGTAATAGGGTCTTCTAGGGCAAGCTAACCAAACCACGCGGGGAATAGTATGTACGCAAGACTCAACGCTGTCTGCTTATATTGTTATGAAAAAAAGGAATGCATCAGTTTTATTTTCAATCAATCCGACGAATAATAAAAATACCAAATATTCCGTTTTTTTGCCTCTTTGGTTTTTTACCAGTTGAGGTGAATCTGTCTGTTGGGCTGCGTAATCTGTCCCACCATGTTGTACTCAATTTTGTAATTTCAGAGGCACGTTCCGTGTTCTGAATGCCAATTTTTTTGTGCTTCGATTGCATAATTTGTGTCATTAGCGTCCTCATCCTGCAGTGATGGATATTACAATTAATTAGCTGGGTTAATAGAGGAGCAACACTCTACTGGCAAACAACACGCCCTAATAATATAAAGCTCATTATAAGACATGTCAACACCAGTACTAGCTTCACATGCTAACACCAGGAGTAGCCTTCCATGATAACAGGAGAGCTATGAAATCCTTTCATGCTAATTATGAGACTAGTCTTCCATGTAAACACCACCAGCACTAGCCTTCAAAGGTTCACCCACTGGTGAAGCCTCCCACGCTTATGCCTTCTCATGCTAATGAAAGCACTAGCCTCTCAGGCTAACACGTGGACTAGCCTCCAAGGCTAACGGGCTGTCCCTAAAGGCTGTCCCTAAATAATATGGGGAACTGAATGAAGAGGTGGGAGGAGAGGGATTAAGGCAAAACAATGAATTTGGGCGTTATTCATGGATTTACAATACTCCAAAAACAGCATGAGGGTGTTGTATTGTTCCTGGATTACAAAGTCTGTCTCTATAGTATTACAGTGCCTGCTAGATATCCTCCTTGATCTTTGTTGTTTCGATTATCCAATTGCGCTGCTACTCAATGAAGTTTAATCGGCCGCTTAATTTTCTCGGGAAGAGGATACTTCAGTGTATCCTAATGATTGTTCAACAAATGTTATATGTGGTCACATAAGGTTTATTATATGCGCTACGAAGTCTGAATGTTGTGATTGATCAGATAATCAACAGTGGACATAGTATTTTTGGTCCAGCTTAGGCTCAGCTGCCCAAATTACATATGGCCCCTTCTGCATGTCCTCAAAGCAAGAGGGATCAAGCAAGCCAGACAGGCAGACAGATAGGTAGAGAAACAGACAGACAGACAGACAGACTGACGTACAGGTAGATAAACAGACAGCCATACAGACAGACAGGTACCTCTCTTAAGTAACAGGATATTCCCCTCAGAGCTGTACCCATGGCTGTAGGAGAAGGAAGCTGAGAGACAGAGAGAGAGAAGTTAGGGAGGGAATAAATGAATCAGCAATAAGGTCTCTTATATGGGTTTTCTTTTGTGTGTGTGTGTGTGTGTGTGTGTGTGTGTGTGTGTGTGTGTGTGTGTGTGTGTGTGTGTGTGTGTGTGTGTGTGTGTGTGTGTGTGTGTGTGTGTGTTTTTTTACCGGCGGTCGATGTGTGTTTGTTTGTGTGTGTATTACCGGGTCCGGTTGTTGTTGTGTTTGTGTGTGTGTGTGTGTGTGTGTGTGTGTGTGTGTGTGTGTGTGTGTGTGTGTGTGTGTGTGTGTGTGTGTGTGTGTGTGTGTGTGTGTGTGTGTGTGTGTGTGGGTGGGTTACCGGGGGCGGGTGCTCCAGGCAGGTGTGGAAGTACTTGGTCTGGTCTGGTTTGACGCGTCGCAGCGGAACCCTCGACTCCCCAATGAACTCGTTGTGAGTCAGCTTGTCCTCGTCACACACTGACAACCTGGGGTCAACGCAGGGGTCCGGGGTCAATTCAGGGGTCAGTGACCAAGGAAAAGGTCAATGGTCGTGGTAGGGGTCACCGCAGGGGTCAGGGCTCAAGGTAGGGGTCAGCGCAGGGGTCAAAATAGGGGTCAGGGGTCAAGGTAGGCGTCACACAGACAAAGGTGGTATTCCTGAATCTCAAGAGGGACAATTAAGTATATTTTCTATCATATAATTCATCTTGAATGTTGACATTGCATTTCTTGCTTTTAGGACTACATGTGTGTGCATAATAGATATATTTTGCTGCATGTATTTATTTTTTGCATTCTACCTGCTCCATCAATAATTAATAACTCCTCCTCCTTATCTGATGAGTGTAGTGCAGAGGATCCACTTCTGGTACACACATTTCCACGCACACATACACACATAAATGCACTCATGCGCACACACACACACACACACACACACACACACACACACACACACACACACACACACACACACACACACACACACACACACACACACACACACACACACTGTCTCAGGGTGGAGAGATGTCTGTTTTAGGGTGGAGGTGTTTGAGGGTGGAGGTTTCTGTCTGTGGGTGGAGGTGTCTGTCTGAGGGTGGAGGTGTCTGTCTGAGGGTGGAGGTGTCTGTGGGTGGAGGTGTCTGAGGGTGGAGGTTTCTGTCTGTGGGTGGAGGTGTCTGTCTGTGGGTGGAGGTGTCTGAGGGTGGAGGTGTCTGTGGGTGGAGGTGTCTGTCTGTGGGTGGAGGTGTCTGAAGGTGGAGGTGTCTGTGGGTGGAGTTGTCTGTCTGTGGGTGGAGGTGTCTGTCTGAGGGTGGAGGTGTCTGTGGGTGGAGGTGTCTGAGGGTGGAGGTTTCTGTCTGAGGGTGGAGGTTCATTATATTCTATGGTGTAGAGATAACATCAACTTCAGAGAGCTATTATCCAAGAAGAGAACAGAGAGAACAGTTCAAAAGTAAATGACATTATGCTAGCGATCCGCTAGGGGCGTGGCCGCGGTGTACTTTAAGCGATATTGATCAGGTCTGGGTCTGCAGAATGTTTTGTGTTCCGGGCTGAAGACTGGAATCATATGACTAGGTAGAAAGACACAGACTTGCAAAGAGATTGACATGGAACAAACAACAATCACAAACAACAAACACGCTCTTTGGGAGACAATCTGTGTTTGGGCAGTTCTTCCACGCATGGGGGAAGTGTTTGTGTGCGTGTGTATGGTGTGCGTTTGTGTGTTAGATGGCAAGGGCTGAACGATCTTTTAGTCCACCACGCTACCATAAGTCTCCAGGTTGACATTTTAATTAGCTTGCGGGGACAGGCTAGCAGGCTAGTTTAATGTCAACGGCAGAGTTCCAGAGATTTATTAGCAGCGAAGGTTAGCGGCGCTGAATTGCTAAGCTGCTGCGTGACCACAATTAAAATCTATCACTATCATGGCATCCCTGCTGACATCTGACAGCATCGTGTCCACATGACAAATCAACATATGTGTTTTCATAACATTTTTAATTGATTATCTCTCGTGCACTCGCGCGCACGCCGCACACACACACACACACACACACACACACACACACACACACACACACACACACACACACACACACACACACACACACACACACACACACACACACACACACACACACACACACACACGCACACACACACCTGAGGGTCTTCCTGTGCATGTCTTCCTCAGTGATGCCGATGTATGTCAGAGTCTCGTTCCACACCGGGTGCAGAGAGTTCCTGATTGTCCTGGTTTTCAACTTGTTGGCCTGTGAGGAAGAGAGAGGTAGAGGAAAAGAAAGAGAGAGAAAGAAAAAGAGAGAGCTTAGTATTATTATTATTATTATTATTTTGTTTCATTTTTCAACTGCTTTATCAGTGTAGCCATGCCAATAAAGCTCTTTTTGGATTTAATTGAATCCACCTGTAGAGATGGAGGTTGGGAAGGGGGAGGAGGAGGGAGGGAGGGAATGGGAGAGGAGGGAGGAGAGAGAGGATAGATGTCCTCGCTGTCTCTCTCTCTCTCTCTCTGTCTCTCTCTCATCATTACCTTGCACGCTCCGGGCAGCAGATGCAGTTTGACGTAGGGGTCGGCCAAGCCATTGAAGTCCATGGGTTTAAGACCCTGGAGACAAAGAGAACAGAGAATAAAGGTTCACATCCCTTATATACAGCAGGTAGTGATCATCGGGTCAAATCCTGTATATGCCGGAGTTAGTTATCATAGGGTCACATTTAGCCAAATGTAAGGCTTGAGTAGAAATGTATCCATTTATTAAGACTATCACTCATTAAGAACAATCATCAAGAATATGAAAATCTCTTTTACTGGAACCAGAAGAACCAATATGCAGAGACATGACAGAAATACGAAGGAATAAACAAGCAACGGAGAGGGCCAGAAACTGAGTGTTAATTAACCAGAACACAGGTGAACATAATCAGTGTTCATAATCAACACAGTTGACATATATTTCCCTAATGAGGATACAGAAAATAAGACGTGCGCAGAGTCGGAAGGGAACTTTACTTCATATTTATAGACTATTTACTAATATATCCTCTGCATGAACTTTTCAGAAAAGAGGGTATTACCTTTTGTTGGATACTTAAATATTTAATGTTAAATATTTATATTATATACATTTATTTATGAAGATTTTAACTTTATATGAAGCTTGTGCCCTATTATAGTTGTGCAGATCACATTCCCTGTGGCTGATGCACACAGACAAACAGAAACACACACAGGCAGCACACACGCACACACACACACAAAGGCACACACACACACACACATGTGTGTGTGTGTGTGTGTGTGTGTGTGGCAGGCATACACAGGCGCATACACACACCCACGCATGCTTGCGCTCCAATGTAATGTCCTCGAGCTGGTGCAACAAGATGTTTGTCCTAAAGGTTATTGGCGGGAAACCCTGCGACATCCAGCTCGTGATCGCCCTTTATGTACTGTCAACAGCCGTGCCATCGCGACCTGCTCCCAGACGCTTGGAACCCTGGGCAACAGGAGGGCTCTAATTGGATGTTTTTAAATATTTAGCTGGAAAGGAGCGGAATGTGAGGAGATTATGTTGAAATGTAATCCCGTTTGTGACTAAAGCGTGGATGCACGTCGCACACATGCACACACACACGCGCTCACCCCTACCTTAGCTCTGAGGATGGTGCAGTGCAGTTGGCTGGTGGTCTGCTGGTAGAACAACTCAAACTCCAGCGTTCCTAGAGCAGCTACACACACACACACACACACACACACACACACACACACACACACACACACACACACACACACACACACACACACGTACAGGCACACACACACACAAACACACACACACACACACACACACACACACACACACACACACACACACACACACACACACACACACACACACACACACACACACACACATACACACGTACAGGCACACATACACACACAAATGTACACACACACACACACACACATACATTATACACAATGTTTCAAGAGCAGCTAGACACATACACACACACACACACACACACACACACACACACACACACACACACACACACACACACACACACACACACACACACACACACACACACACACACACACAATACCCTTATACAAACCATTACACAGACTGAAACAACATATACACACACTCTCTCACACAAACACACAACAAACCCACACCTAAGATATATGAGCATAAATGAATGCAACAGATGCATGAAGCCCAGAAAGGTCGATTTAATAGTAATAGTACTTGTACTAACTCTAAAATAGTACTACAGTAAACATTTATAATACTCAAATCTCCCTCAAGTAATAGATTTTCAGTATCTTCCATTGAGTCCTCCCAGCCACTTGTCTTCCGGCATCCAGTCAATGAGATTTGTTGTAAATACTTCTTCTGTCGGAAGGGAGTGATCCAGAATGTGTTTGAATCATTTGTTGTTCTCATGGTGAATTATGTCCACACGACCGGTCTGGAAAGTTCTATTAATTTAATTATTTTCCCCAGAATATATCGGATCTGATCTCCGTCTGCTCCTTCAGTGAATTACTAATTGTTTACTATTGACAACATAGGGACTTTTATGAATCAATGGCCAAGACGATCTGGGCTAACGAGGACGGAATATTCCAGTAGCAATAAAGCGATGTTGGGCTTGTGACGTGGGAGTGGGAGTCAGTACACCTCAGCTCCAAACTAAATACCTGCCTCAAGGACATCTTAGAAGAGAGGGAGTCTTGTAAAAACAAAGATAAGCAGAAGGATTGTGCGTGTAGTCTTAATGTAGCGTTGTTTTGGTATAATGGGGTGTAGTTTTTTGTGTCATGTAGTGTCATTTTATTGTAGTGCTGTTTTGGTGTAGGTCTAATATAGATTAGTGTAGTGTTGTACAGTCATAGTTTTTTTGTGGGTTAATGTAGTGTAGCTTGGTCATGTTGTGGAGCTGTGTTTCAGTTCTCCCTCTCAGGTTAAGCAGAGTATGTCTTGTAACCTCACAAGCAGCATCACAAGGGGTAACCCACAGGGATCCATGCTCGGTCCCCTAAAGTCTACCCGCTACCTATCGCTCTAGCAGACATAACCTCGATATGACACGCAGCCAATTCCACTGCAGGTGGAGCCCTGAACGTCATTAGACTGAGGGCTCCAGGGGTTAAACGTTTCGGGGCTCCTGTGTCACAATGTAACTGTGATTGATAGCTGAAACCTGACTTGATGTTTGACCCAGGTAAAAATACAGCACCAATCAATAATCTGGTTCTGCACTATTCCGAATTTCCCGACAACAGGTCATGTTATCTCTAAACACCACATCTAGGTGGCCGGATACGAATCCTGCCTGTCCCTGCCTGTGTCTCCTTGAGGCTTGTGGCTGGATTGTGCAACTCTACGATGTGCGAGGAGCAGAGCTGCCAGAATCCGGTCTTATGACACCTGCTCTTTCCTGCAGGGGGGGTTATAAACTGAGGCCCACACCTCACCTGGGGGACTGTTTGAAGACACCACACACTGCTGTAACACACACACACACACACACACACACACACACACACACACACACACACACACATACACATACACATACACATACACACACACACACACACACACACACACACACACACACACACACACACACACACACAGGGACACAGCTAGACCCACAGGGCACCACACAGAGACACAAACCATACACGAAAACACACACCAACACACAAAAACACACACAGAGACACACACCTACACAAACGTGGACACCACACAGAGAGAGATCATGCCAGCTCACTGCAGTCGTCGCTGTCTGAGCTGTGGATCTCCATGGACGTGTCCATGCTGCTGGTCTGGGAGAGGGACCCGCTCCCTCGCCCCATAGCTCCACCCCCGCGCCCCATAGCCCCGCCCCCGTGAGGCAGCAGCGGTGACAGGAGGTGACCCGCCGCCGGGCCAGAGACCAAGCCCCCGAGGCCGGCGCCACCGAGGATGACCGTGGAGGCCGGGTTGGGGGAGAGTGGGGTGGGGGAGGTGGGGGAGACGCGGGGGAAGTATGCGGAGATCTGGCGGATGGGTCTGATTGGCCCGGGGCAGACGTCGATGGCCATGTGTTCCTGGATGGAGATGCAGAGCTTCTTCCCCCCGCGCACCGTCATAGGCCCTGCACCAGAGACATCCACATTCTACATTCTACCAGAGACATTCTAGATGTACGTTCTACCAGAGACATCCACATTCTACATTCTACCAGAGACATTCTAGATGTACGTTCTACCAGCGACATCCACATTTTACATTCTACCAGAGGCATTCTAGATGTGCGTTCTACCAGAGACATCCACATTCTACATTCTACCAGAGACACTCAAAATCGACATTCTACCAGAGACGTTCACAATCTACACACACTTAAGGATTTCTGTTTGCATCCAGCCTCATTACAGAAAAAAATCCTAAATTCTCATCCTATTTTAAGAAAGGCACTCAAAGACAGGAAAAATCCTAACTTCTTATTACAGAAGCAGTCTCTAACCTGTTGGCCATTTCCTATCTTAACTTTGACCACCTAACTTATCTTCATTTAGGTAATCCTAACTGTTGGTACGGAGAACAAAAAGAGGAGTAATGAATTAGTAAAGTAATTCTTCCACAAAATTCAAAATTAAATCTCTTTGCAGGCCATAAAATGAAATGAAAATATGGTCAGGAAAAATCTACCACATTATTATGAGGTCTTGGTAGCCTTTCAGCCATCACATTTCTGTTGTGATGTTCCTCTTTTTCATTGTCATACAGACCTACTAGCAATGCTGCAGCCATCTTTTTCAGTTATTCACAGTTGTTTTGAATTTAGGACAGGGTGCATGGCCACCTAACTTAGGGATCCTAACTTAAGGAATGCCTAACTTAGGATAGTTCTGTAATGGCTAAATTCCCATCTTAATATAAGATACGGTTTCTTACTAAGTTAAGTTAGGAAACCTTCTGTAATACCAAAACCCCTGAATGCCTTCTTATCTCAAGATAGGATAGGATTTCAGAGTTAGGTAGTTTCTGTAATGAGGCCCCAGATGAATAACTCATCTTCTTCCCACAAAAGTCACAACATGCACACAACCGTCTCGCTCTGTTGTTTACAGGTGGGGGTGGTTTACGAGAGTTCCCCGCTTGATATGCAGAGTAAATGCACAGAAGGGACAGTACGGCACTGTTGCAGAAACATTTGAATATGACTCCCTCTTGCTTTCGATCGGTTAACTAACGGTGCCGTCTGAGCTAAGCACGTGCCTGGACAACTCTTCCGAGAGTCGGTTTACATGGAAACACATGTCCTCGTCAATCTAGGTGGAATGTCCTGTAGACTTCCTCTCGAGGGGTTTTGGACAACAGTTGTCTAACTCTCGTACAAGTACAACCACCTGTTAGGACGGAGAAAACATCACTCTTTGCCTGGATGGAGACACACTAATGACTAACAATCAGAAGATGAAGAATAAGGGTGCTGAAACATTTTCATCACGGGACCTGGAAGACAATCTCAGTGTCGCCCCGAAACAACAAAGCCCACTCAGTCAGAACCCCTGAGGATCATTGGTCATCCGGGTGACAGTGGAGTCAGGTTTTGTGAGGTCAGGTGATGATATAGATCTTATATAAAATCGATATCCTTTATGTAGCCATAATAACCCACACAGACACCGTTTAGGCAAGGAGGGCAGGTACAAATGCGGAAACAACCCTATAATAGACAAACGTTGAGGAAATGTTTAACGAGATCATGGATGTGGGAAGTGTTACAAGACACATACAAGATGCATACACGCAAGTACATTGAGAAGATACACAAAATTTTCTTCACAACGAGGGGGGCGATGCAGAGGCAGGTGCGGTTTGTCCATAAGTTCTCAGGTGAACAGAGAAGGTGTGTCCAGCTAGGGTTGAACTAGAGAAGGAGAGACCACTGTGGTGGGTCCATATCCACATACCTTCTTTGGTTCAAACTAGGTTACTTTACTTTACAGAGCAGTGCAGTTTGACACCAAACAACGTGTCTAACTCCACCGTCGTCAGCCCAGGCACACTCTCAGTACATCTCCTCCTCACATCAAGTGTCAGACCACCCAAACCCACTACCTGCTGTCAACAGTATAATGACTCACATATTCCTATAATTGGTGTTGGTTGGTGGCCTCAACATCGTTTCAGGCAGGGATAGATTTTCTTTTTGCTTGCCAATCACATCGCCCCCATAAACTTGTCCTGCAGGCCACAGGATGAGGATTGTCCATATGGAAAGCCGAGGGGGACTTCATTCGTCTCGCTTTACTCTCCTTCTGGCGTCCATAAATGCTAGTGATGCGGTAGCGATGTTCAGATTGAGTGTTTGGTTGATGACCGGCGTTGATTATGCCAAGAAACACTCGATTACTGCCCAATCTTTTAAAAGTTCCTGTTTTACTTGAGTTTATATTTTATTGCGAACGCTTCGGTTATGCTGCCTATTAACCGAACATTACTGCTTGGTTACCAACTGGTTACAGTCTTATGTTGATACTTACTAAACTGAACCTGAATGGCACAATAACAAGAGTAAAGCAATCTGAGACCCTATCTGATTCTAATCTTATGAGAGGAAAAAAGATCCAGTGATATATGGGTACTGTCATATGGCTACGGTCATAATATATGGGCACTTATTGTGCTTTAAGTATATACCATGGTAGAGGATTGACTGGTTTGGTCAGTTTTTAACAGTTGCCTGGACGCTACGATTTCACCAAACATCAGAAGACCCAAACTCTTGCCTGGGGGATACTATATTAACATCGATACATCAACCTCAAACCGCTGCGTTTCTTCAACTACCGGATGGGCTGCAATGAACGACTCAAACATCAATTATTCAAGGTATTGACATTGTGAGGCCAGATTGGTATAATTGGAGAGGGGCATTGTGGGAGGAGATGTTTTTTCTTTGATTACCGCGGGGAAACGGTGTAGAGCTGGGAGTTACCAGTCTGTTTAACCTGAACTTCAGTTATTTAGCCATTTGAGCTCAGACTGTAGACAGAATTGGGGAGAAAACAACTCTGAACTGTGGCAAATGATAACACCCTGCATCCATCTGATATCGTGATTATAGATATTACAGCTGAAATAGATACGTATTGAAGGAGACCACCTGACAGCATCACATTTTTTACCGATTTTACTCATTCGGTTCTCTCTCTCTCTCTCTCTCTCTCTCTCTCTCTCTCTCTCTCTCTCTCTCTCTCTCTCTCTCTCTCTCCCCCTCTCTCTCTCTCTCTCTCTCTCTCTCTCTCTCTCTCTCTCTCTCTCTCTCTCTCTCTCTCTCTCTCTCTCCCCCTCTCTCTCTCTCTCTCTCTCTCTCTCTCTCTCTCTCTCTCTCTCTCTCTCTCTCTCTCTCTCTCTCTCTCTCTCTCTCTCCCTCTCTCTCTAACCACTTCCAGTTCAGATCATCCCTATTCAATACGCAATATTATATTCTCATATTATGGTATGCGTATATATATATTATATATATACTATACAAGTCAGGGCAGTAAATATACCGATTCATTTACTGGAACAGTAGAATTAGACATTCCTCCATCTATCTCTCTTTTCCCACAAAGATGGAAACAGAGAGGGATAAGAGAAAGGGAGAGAGGGAGAGATAGATATAGAGACAGAGGAAGATCAAGAGAGATAGAGAGCTATATATAAATGGAGAGAGACAATGTTCGTGTAGGGGGGTGTACAGGGGTGTGTAGGGCTATGTAGGGCTATGTGTGGTGTATTGGCGTGAGGGTGTGTATGGGGGGGAGCATCCGATGTGTCCATGTATGAGGGGTGTGTGTGTGTGTGTGTGTGTGTGTGTGTGTGTGTGTGTGTGTGTGTGTGTGTGTGTGTGTGTGTGTGTGTGTGCGTGTAGCGTAGGGGTCTAGCCAGTACAACCTGCCCTGGCGGCTCA
This sequence comes from Gadus chalcogrammus, assembly GCF_026213295.1. Classification (NCBI taxonomy): domain Eukaryota; kingdom Metazoa; phylum Chordata; class Actinopteri; order Gadiformes; family Gadidae; genus Gadus; species Gadus chalcogrammus. The sequence continues at coordinate 4,985,610 of NC_079413.1, forward strand.
TCCAGCGGGTGCTAGCGAAAGCTTCTGAACCAGAACTGCACATCTCCTTGCGGGGCAGCGGTGTGTGTGTGTGTGTGTGTGTGTGTGTGTGTGTGTGTGTGTGTGTGTGTGTGTGTGTGTGTGTGTGTGTGTGTGTGTGTGTGTGTGTGTGTGCGTGTGTGTGTGTGTGTGTGTGTGTGTGTGTGTAGCGTAGGGTTCTAGCCAGTACAACCTGCCCTGACGGCTCATCCAGCGGGTGCTAGCGAAAGCTTCTGAACCAGAACTGCACATCTCCTTGCGGGGCAGCGGTGTGTGTGTGTGTGTGTGTGTGTGTGTGTGTGTGTGTGTGTGTGTGTGTGTGTGTGTGTGTTCAGAGTGCAGAACGCTAGGCACTGGGACATGCCCCGGAGTAGTCCTACGTGCTACGAGGGTGTGGGCGTTCATGCTCATAGGCTAACAGGCTGTGGAGTTGATCACAGCTCTTGTTCACTCATGGTTGCAGTCAGCTAGGCTAACAACGCCTCCCCTGCTGTGATTAAACAATCACACTTATATCACTATTTAAAACCACTGACTTCCAGCCCTCTGCAATCGAGACTGAGCACTCGGGAGCATTTCGTTATCGTACCGTCTTTATGCATCTGTTCGACTGCTGACCTTTGCGTTGCCGGTAGATCTGTACACCAATCCAAGGGTCCCGTACTGGAACCTAATGCTCAAACACTAACAGGTGTGCATGGAGGTTATTAGTTGAGCACAGGGGCGGAGGAATAGGGTAGAATCGGAGGCTGATACGGCTTGAGACTTCACAGACAGCTTGTTATGTAGTCAAGTCAATATTTAAAAGCCATGGAAAGTACAAAAAAAGTAAAACATACCCAGCGTGGGCTTTGAATTAGAATTGTTCCGGAAAGTATTTTTCTAGGGTTTTCTACTAATTATTCCTACGGTACTTTTCCGTCTTTTAATTATATTATTATATCAACAATAAACAACTTGAAGTTTCATATCACAGACAGCAGGTTTCTAACAGCAGAAGACAGTAGCTAGACATGAATTCAATTAACTTCAACTTTATTGTCACGGAATAATGTCATCAAATATAAGCAACACAAATTGGATTGGATGATGAGTTGTGCAAATTACAATAAAAAATACATTCTGGCGGGGGTATGAGATATAGGTGTCGGGGGGCTTAGATTTACACTTGAGACCCCCTTAAAGTCTTAACTGCAAAAATGTTGGGGGTACCTGAGAAGTCTTAAAACAATTATTGTCAATTGTAATTTTCAAAAAGAGCTTACTTTGTCCGCTTTAAATTGGAAAATATGCATTCACAAATTAGTAAAACATATATTGTTATGGGGTTTTCGCTTATAATGTCAATGGATACAGGTTTTTTTCTGGTAAGGCCTCCTTCCATGGAGGCCGCTGTTGCGAAACGGTCCACCCTCCAAAGGTTGTGTAGTTTATAAAACACCCATTTTCTGTAAATTACTTATTTAATATCAGCGGCAACAATTTCCGTGCTAGCACCCTGCGGTTGGCCATCAGTCCACTCTCCCGCACCACCAAGAGGCAAGCTCAGTAGCGGCCCCTGGTGTTGAGGCTGTGCGACTTCAGCATCACAGCGAACAACTAGTTAGGAGGGACACCCCCCCCCACCCCCCGATTGTATCTGGGTATTTCAAATAATGATTATGCCTGTCGTGCAAACAGAGAGCGGTAATAGAGCTGCAAATGATTAGTAAACTTCTGCGTAGGCAGCGTGTGTGGTCAACTTCTTTTATAGCTTGGCGCTGGCTACTGGTTAGATGCTGGGCTGTCTTGACGACCCACTGCTGGGCTTTCTGTTCTGCTGACGTGGCCGTTACCGTACCACACTGAGATACTGCCGGAAGGGATGCTCTTATTGGAGGTAGCAGTAGCAGCGCTACAAGGTTGTGAGAAGTTTGGGGAATAGACTCCTAAGCCTCCTCCGGATATCCAGCAGTTGCTCGGCGAGCTTCTTCTTGAGGAAGCGGGTATTTGATGTCCAGGAGAGGTCCAAGACAGCTTTAAGCTAGGGACACGCCCCGCTTTGACCCCGTCGATGCAGGGGAATTGATGCAGCTTTTGGACTTCCTGACGTCCACGATCACTTCCTTTTGTTCTGCACATTGAGGACCAGGCGGTTGGTGGCGCACAGACACGTGGCGTGCGGAACCTCGTCCCTGTGGGCCAGCTCCTCGCTGCCGGTGATTTGGCCGACAGCTGTGGTGTCGTCTGCAAACCTGATAATTGGGTTTGAGTGGTGAATTGGCAGGCCGCCGCCAGTGGGGGGGGGGGGGGGGGGGGGGAGTAGAGGAGGGGGCTCAGAACACAGCCTTCAGGGGCACCTGTGCTGGTGGTCAGGCTGAGGAGGTGGGGTTAGCTCACCCAACAGACTGAGGTCTGATGGCCAGGATGCCATGGTGCAGTTACAGGGGGAGGGGCCAAAGGCCAAGGGGGAGGGGTTTATCAGTGGTTCTATGCCTCAGGTGGGTCAGGGCAAATGACAATCCTCTGGAGACAAATAGATAAACACTTTGGATATTCAACATGTTTCCTGCGTTTATTATTTCTCAGCTTGACCTCTTGTTGTGAGCCTGTTTTCAACTTAGTCGTTTAGCGGCAGGAGATCATGAGTTGATAGACATACAGAGAGAGACTGGGGATATATATCGAGTGGAAGATGGAGATATGAGTGTGAGAAAGAGAGAGAGCAGAGAGAGAAAGAGAAAGGGAGAGAGGTTGATAGAGAGGAGGAGGATGAGAGAGAGGAAACGGGAAAGAGAGAGAAAGGAAGGGAGAGAGAAAGAGAGAGAGGGTTTGTGGATATTACCTGTATCCTGGTTACTACTTAGACATGCATTTATTTCGATTTGGCAATTTGAGAAATGTGTTATCATCTCAATCAACCTCACCAGCTGAAATAGCATTTGAGAAAGAGAGCGAGAGAGAGAATAGAGGGAGAGAGAGAGGGGGAAGAGAGAGAAGAGAGAGAAGATATAGAGATAGCGGGAGGGAGAGAGAGCAGGAGAGAGACAGAGGGAGGGAGAGAGAGAAGAGAGAGATAGAAGGAGAGAGAGAGTAAGAGAGAGCGAAAGAGATTGAGAGAGAGGGAGGGAGAGAATGGGAGGGAAAGAGAGAGAGAGAGGGAGGGAGAGAATGGGAGGGAAAGAGAGAGAGAGAGGGAGGGAGAGAGGTGTCATGAGGGGATCGCAGCGTGAGTTTCGGACCAGTCATAGCAGGAGTGTGAACTGAAAGAGCAGCCGGTGAGTTTAACGACCACATAACAAGTGAATAATGTGTTGCGCTCCGGTGCCCCCTGACTACATCTAGGAGACCCCGCCATGCAGACTTGCAGTCCAAACAAACAACTCAGCTAACTGCTCATGCTAATGAGCTTCCTGGCTTCCTGCTACACTCGTTAGCTCCAGAGACCAGGGGGTCGTTTATGTTGCTTTGTTGTGCTTTACAGCTGAAGCCCGAATTAAAATATGATTCTGTGGCAGATATATTCTGACCACCCACTATTGTGTGGTTCGCTGCACATTTGAGATGATTGCACTCTGAGAGGTTTGTGAGTCTTATGGGGCCATGCACTGAGTCCTCACTAAGCCGCGATACATTTTCACACCAGGGAAACAAAAGAACAGTGAACAGAACGGTGTCTTCTGTGCCTATATGTTACTCCATACGTTTGTGTCGTTGTTACTGCATGTCAACATGTGCTAAAAGTTCTGCCGTCTAACCTCATGTGAGCTTGGCTTTCTTTGATTTATCACGCCTCTATTAAGAGAGAGGGTTGGATCCGTCCGTGTTCTGTGTTCTCGCAAACGAGGGACGAACATCTGAAGGAAGCACATGAACTCGGGTCTCACAGGCTTTAGTTTAATGATGCAAAGTCTGGAGACATCTTCTCATCCTGAATGCTTTGATCCGTGGATGCATTTTTACCCTTGCCACGTCCATGTCTGATCCATTTTATTATGTAATCTAATCTTAACTCAAGTGATTCTTTCATCTTATCGGAGCACATCTGGTTAGTACATGTTGAATAATTCAAATCCACTAATATCTGTTCTGCCGAGGTTCAGGAAGAAGTCAGGGTCGCAAGGACTCTGAGCTCCCTGAATAGTTTTCATCCTTCTGGATGTTCTATAATCAGAACACGTCTGAGGTCTGTAAACCTAAGCCTCCGCAGTGGTTTCATAGTGTCTGGGGGTGACAGAGGATCACAGTGCTGGAACAGCCAGAGGCTCCTTCGCTCCTTATGCCCTAGCGCCTCTGAGCAAGGCATACCACCCTTGACTTTTCTTGAGCTGTGAGTCTCTGTACAGGTCTCCCCCCCCCCCCCCACCCCCATCCCAAGTTTTGAGATTGGATTGGCTTGAAATGTGCTGGTTTCATGCAGTCAAACATCTGGCAGGAGAACTGAAGGATACTGGTAAGAACTGACTCAAAGCCCAAAGGTTCTGGGTCCCACTGTCCTCAACCTAGCTTCTCCTTGATGAACTGTCTCTGTACTCTCCAACCCCTACCTGCTCCTTAATGACCTGTCTCTGTACTCTCCGACCCCTACTTGCTCCTTACTGACCTGTCTCTGTACTGCCCAACTCCTACTTGCTCCTTACTGACCTGTCTCTGTACTCTCCAACCCCTACCTGCTCCTTAATGACCTGTCTCTGTACTGTCTTACCCCTACCTGCAGCTAAATGACCAGACTCTGTATTCAAGTCGGTAAGAGCGGGAAAAACCGGGCTCACTAACGAGGCAAACTAAAGGAACGAGAATAAGTTGACATCCTGCTGAGTCAGTGATTCATGCAAGACCGCCAAGTGTCTTTTCATTCGCCATCAAGGCTCAAGTAATCCTTCAGCGACCATGACGTTGACTCAGGAAGGAGAAGAAGAGGTATTACATCTGTAGTATGAGGTATTAACAGGAATGTCCCTTTAGGTTCTCCTGGTATTAAACAGTGTGTTCAGGTGTATATGACGACTGCAGCTTTTCAGGAATACAGAGTGTCATAGAGACAAGAGCTCTGTCCCTTGGACTAATGGGTGAGTGGGTGAGAGGGTGAGGGTGGAGAGCATGAGCGTGATGGGGAAGTGAGTCTGTAAAAGATGAGAGCACATGGGGAGAGATGTGATGGGAGTGAGAGGGAAGATGGGGATGATTCGTTGATGGCTAGGGTAGAAGTTTGTGGTGTGAGAGCATGATGATGGCCGGTTCAAGCTGCCTCACCTGGCCCGGGTGAGGATGAAAACCTGTTGTGCATTGAGAAATCAATGTGCTCAGGTTAAACCAGCCATCGCCACACACACTGGATAACAGGGAAGCATGCAACCCCTGCTCTGTTTATCCTTGTACTCCGAAATCTGCAATAAACCGGTTTACACGTCATCCCCCTCAGGGTCATGAGGGTAAGGGTAAGTTGTGGTGCAAGGATGACTGTGAAAAGGTGGGGGTGAGATGGTTGCATTAAGAGAGCTGCGTTGACAGGGTCGGGTGAGAGGGTTGGGGTGAGAGGGTAGGGTTGGGACAGGATTGGGGTGAGATTGTTTGGGTAAAAGTGTTGGTGTGAGAGGGTTGGGATAAGATTGTGAGAGGTTTGGGGTGAGAAAGTGATGGCGTGAGCGATCACTTGAACTTACTCAATCAGTGTTCTTGTCTGTACCTGTGTTCTTGTGGACTTGTGAAACATCATCAGTTACAGCCATGTATCAGCCAAGTATCACAGAATGCTTTTCGCAGAAACCAGCGGCAATGGCGAAGGAGAAAACGTACAACTGGTAGTTATAAATCTGATACATTTTTATGTTTTTTGGTGGCATTAGTCTGTCTGATGTCGAATGTTGCCAATCATTCACCAATGTCCACAGCCATGGGCGTCAGTTTGGTTTTAAATGTGCTGGGGACAGAGACGCATTCGGAAGTGCATTTTCAGAAGTGCTGTGTACAATGAGGATGCACTTTTTTTTCTCCCTTTAGTGTCGGTATTGAAAGGATCTGAAAGACGGCATACCAATGTAGCTAATTACTAAGGAATAAAATGTATGCAAAATCTGTCTGGCACGTTTTATGAAGAAAACGCTTCCAAAAAGCATCGGACATATGACCCACTATGTTCTGCTCCATGTATCCAATGTTGACAACGTGACATGCCATGGCTAAGCTAACAACATAAACAAGAGGAGCTAGGAAAGGAAATTAACTGCGTGAAGTTCAGAAGGGCCAAACGTGTGGCTACACACAGCCCTAAAAAGGTTGTCAAGATTGAAAAAGAAAAATGTATTTGTTGCACAGCAGATGATTGCATCACAACATGAGCTGGCTGTTCTCAATTCACAACACGCACCACCCAATCTAGCCTACATCGGGTATTCTGACCAAAACTCATGCACTCCCACCCCAATTTATTCCAGAATTCAAGCAAAGCAAGAATGACCTAAAGTCACTTTGGGTCCAAAAGAGACTGACTCCACCGACTATCAATTGCAAGTTAAAACAGCCGACCACTTCAGTGCAAAGAAACCAAAAAACTTTGCCACAGCACCAGCAAATCTTAAGCAATAAATATCCCGTCTTACCTTTATTTATGTGGCAGTGGTCTGCAGATGCATCCCGTGGTGTAGCCTAACACATCCATTTAGTTCAACAGGTTATCGTTCTGATACTGTCCATGGTACTAGCAACCTGCTCTGGTGCTTTTTACCCATGTATTCAGGCTTAAATGACTTGATTGTCTGATGCCTCATCATCCCAGCCAAAGAGTATTGGTATTATTAGTAATGGCTACTTGACAAATAGAAAAAATAACTTCATAACTTATTTTTCCAATGCATTTGTTATCATTCGTAGCGTTGATCAGCAGAGAAATAGTTCGCCAAATTGTTGAGCATTCCACTGCATTGAGAAAAGCCGTATAATAAAAAAAATTGTTGACTGCTGAACGTTAGGAAGGCCCATGCAAGTGAATGGAGCAGTCTACAGCATTGAGAAGAGCCGTGTTATAAGTAAGGGATAATGTATAGAACGCCGGCCATTATCGGGGAAATAAGCCCCGACAGGGCGAACAGGACACAGACGCGCAGCGAAGGTGTTGTGCTTCGCCCTGAAGGGGCTTATTTTCGATAATGACCGGCTACGTTCTATACATTTTCCCGCTTATTACACGGCTACTTGCCAAAACGAAAAAAAACTTCACATGGTGTGTCTTTTTACAATTATTTGTTTCCAGCATTCGTCGTAGTGTTGATCAGCAGAGAAATAGTCTGCCAAAGGCGTTGACGTCGCTTACCGAACCTTACCGCACCCTGCAGTGGAAACGCAGCATTAGCAACCGAAGACTCTGGGGTTGAAAAGTTACCGGACTACTTGAGGAGTGATACCAAAGACGTCATTAGAGGCAAAAAGTCCTTTGTTTTACTTGACAGCAGTCAAGCGCCGGAAGTTGTGAAGAGCCCATGCAAATAAACGGAGCGTTTCACGGCATTGAGAAGACCCGTGTTATAATCCATAATAATTCAACTTGATTATTATTTATTTTTTTACAAGTGGTGGGTAAAAATTAATCTTGACGAATTCTGGTGGGGACGCGTCCCCGGCGTAATCGACGCCTATGTCCACAGCAACAACCTTCGACAACCTTTTGTCCCGCCACTGGACTTTTAAATAGGCTACAGATCTTGGAACACTCAAAAATATTATGCACATATATACAATGATCATAATAGTGCATCATGTTTCGCTTTTATTGGGTGAAAATGTTGGCAAGACAAGCTCAGATGGAGACGTCACCAAGTACGTTGCTGCTCCAATTGCAGAATGACGGTACTGCGTCCTCCAGTCCTCGGGAGTTTGTCCAACTTTGAGAAAAGCTCCTTTGCGTCTCGGTAAATTTGGTTAACATGCTTGCTGAGAAAAGACAGCAGCGTGTGAGTGTGTGTGTTTGTGTGTGTGTGTATGTGTTAGTGTGCACGTCTTTGTGTGTGTATGTATTTGCGTCATGTACGTGTGCATGCTGTTACTTGTGAGATAGATTTCTTCTTACAGATTTCAGATTTCATCCCCATCAAATACGGTCAAGTTGGTCAAATTGGTCAAATGCATGAGCTGCCTTTTACTGGCCGTTGAGGAAGGCAAGGTAACGTCAATCAAACAACCCTCCCCCCCCCCCCACCCCCCCTCCACTAGGACACCAGTCTATGCAGGGCTGTTTGTTTGTTGATGTTTTTCAGCATGTGAAATGAGCTCTTGTGAACGCAGTTCTGCAGTCCTTCAGATAAAATACTCCCTGACAGACAGAACGAGTGGGCAGAGAGAATTAGATACTGGCAAAGAGAGAAAGATAGAGGGAGACTCAGAGAGAAAGAGAGAGAGAGAAAGATGGATAGAGAAAGAGAGAGAGAGAGAGCGAGAGAGAGAGAGAGAGAGAGAGAGAGAGAGAGAGAGAGAGAGAGAGAGAGAGAGAGAGAGAGAGAGAGAGAGATTACCAGGATTCCTTCCAACACCAGGGACTTAAGCTCACTGGATCAGAAAAAAACGGTATGCAAATTTGGATACATTTAATTCTCACTCTCTTTCTTTCCTTTACCTTGATTCTCTCTCTATATATGTTTATTCTCTGTCTCTCTCTCTTTGTCACTCACTCTCTCTATTGCTCTGTCTCACTCTCTCTATGTCTACATCTCTCTCTCTCTCTCTCTCTCTGCTCACTCTCTCTGTCGCTCTGTTCCTCTCTCTAACGCTTTAGTCTCTTTTTGGACTCTTCTGTAGTCCGCTATCTCTTCCAACAGAACCTCCAGGATACGCTCTCTCTCTAACCCTCTTCTGTCCCCACATTCCCATACAGAGTGTGTTTCTGTGTGTCCCCACATTCCCACACAGAGTGTGTTTCTGTGTGTCCCCACATGCCCATACAGAGTGTGTGTTTCTGTGTGTCCCCACATGCCCATACAGAGTGTGTTTATGTGTGTCCCCACATGCCCATACAGAGTGTGTGTTTCTGTGTGTCCCCACATTCCCATACAGTGTGTTTCTGTGTGTCCCCACATTCCCATTCAGAGTGTGTTTCTGTGTGTCCCCACATTCCCATACAGAGTGTGTTTCTGTGTGTCCCCACATGCCCATACAAAGTGTGTGTTTCTGTGTGTCCCCACATGCCCATACAGAGTGTGTTTATGTGTGTCCCCACATGCCCATACAGAGTGTGTGTTTCTGTGTGTCCCCTCTCACATGCCAAGTCCATATAAACAAAGTGTCAGTGTCCCCACACATCCTTAGATACAAAGTTAGTGTGTCCCCACACAACTTTATGAGAGTGGGTGTCTGTGTGCCCCCACATGCCCATATACACTGAAAGTGTTTGTGTACATAGGTGTGCGTACACATGTGGCATTTTCGTGAATGCATGCAAACGTGTGCGACTCATGGTTCCACTATTACTGAGTTTTCTTCCCTATCCTGAGGTTTGGGGATCAAGTCTTTCTTAATGTTAAGCCCAAGGTTGTTATGAACACACTCAAATTAACAAGCATTTAATCTAGCCGTTGTTACCAATTAGCATACAGCCAAAGAACATATATACGAACAGTATACTTTAATTTGTGGTTACTACTACTGAGATGTAGGAAAGCTGAATGTCTCAACTCCTCAGATACTAGACATTAAAAAGCAATGAACCCATTCATCATCACCAGGGGTTCAAAATGTGGAGTTAATCTGAGGAAGGCTTGGTGGTTTGACCCAGAGGGAAGACCGCTAACGCCCAGCAACAAAGCAAGCAATTAAAGTACAAAAAGTGTCACTGAAAGAAAAAATAAAGAAA
>NC_079413.1:5002944-5005444 GCF_026213295.1 Gadus chalcogrammus
TGTGTGTGTGTGTGTGTGTGTGTGTGTGTGTGTGTGTGTGTGTGTGTGTGTGTGTGTGTGTGTGTGTGTGTGTGTGTGTGTCTGTGTGTGTGTGTGCATTATGTATTCTAGTTTCGACAGTTTGACTTGCGTCGTCCCTGTACAGAACATCAGCATGTGAGTGCTTCCTGCCTTAATGAGGAGCCAATATGTTCCAGTGTGTCTGCTTTGACTCCCTCCGTCTGCATCACCCGTCCTGGAAGCCTGACGGCTGACGTCAGATACCTCCTGAAAGACGTGGAGAAGAGCACAGAGGCTGTGGCCGTCGATCATTAATCCCCCGTCTGCCTACATGTTCTTCTGTGTATCGCTAAATGACGTTTATTCTTTTTTTTTTTCTGTTGTTGTACTTTACCCCATGCTGGGCTGCCGTCTTGGCCAGGTCACCCTGGGAAAGAGATTTGAGGTCCACCTGGATAATCATTGTTAAATATAAATAAATAAAATGGGTGTTGTGTGGAGGCCAAGGTGTGTGGGGGTCAAGGTGCCTGGAGGTCCAGGTGTGTGTGGAGGTCCAGGTGTGTGTGGAGGTCCAGGTGTGTGTGGAGGTCCAGGTGTGTGTGGAGGTCCAGGTGTGTGTGGAGGTCCAGGTGTGTCTGGAGGTCCAGGTGTGTGAAGGTCCAGCTGTGTGTGGGAGTCCAGGCGTGTCTGGAGGTCCAGGTGTGTCTGGAGGTCCAGGTGCTCAGAGATTAAGACTTAAAGTCAGACAATGTCACACTACTTGAACGGATGTTTCAAGTTGAAGGATTCTGACCGATTTGGTGAGTGTATCTCAGCAGAGAGAGAAGAGTTCATGACGAACAACCCCCTCTTCCTCAATTTGGATCAGCTTTGATGGGCATGATTATTATGTTGAGATGAGCCTTTTGCATGCCGTTCTAAAGAGAAGCTCCCGTCAAATTGTCACTCCTCACCAGGCGGGAGACAAGTATTTTGTCCCTGAGAATCTGAAACATTTCAAATTATAATTCTGCCTTTTAATAAAACCAAATCAAAAACCAAACCAGAGCCGCAAACACTTCATTTCCACCCAGACCACGCTACTCTAAGAAATAATAAAAACCTGCAAAACACTCTCATTTATATGTAAATTATAACAAAAAGTCCTATTTTCCGGGTGCCGGGGTTGATTACGATGCAGGAGTCAGGAGAAAAGGGGATTTTGGCCCACGTCTCGCCCTCCCTGGCCGCCCCGGGGGACGCGGTTCTCCTCCCTGAAGTGGGCTGAGGGTGAGGGGGTGTTGTGTTACACGGCCTGTGAAACCCTTTGAGACCCTCACAGTAATAAAGGCGAGGCACCGGGAACCAGAATGAGACTCGAATGCCGATAGGCCTCATTTCTAACGGTTCAGAGACAGCGAGCAGAATCAGGTTAAAAACAGGCAGGGTGGAAACGCTGACAGGTGAAGGCTTGGAAATGAACAATGTAACTAAATAAGTCCAGAGGGCAATGGTGTCACAATGGCTCAGTTCAACATAGAAAACCCTGATAAAATAATGGAGAATATAAAATGAGTAAAAATATAACACAGAAATACATGAATAAATGAAATTATGCATTTTTTCATAAATGAAATAATGCATAAATACACACATATGTAATTAATATATATATGTGCATTACATATAACATTTATATAGCAAGGCTTTAGGACTTGAGATGTTTTTCTATTATCTCGTAGTTATGTCAATACGCCAATATTCTAGTTGCCTTGAAAAAAAAAATGTTTTTCAGAAGTTACTCCTCCTTCAAAACCAAGTCATTGATTAAGGGAGCTTGTTCAGAAAACTGACATTGGTTAAATTAATTCAAAATAGATTGCCTGCCCGATAACCAATCGCATGCATGCCACAACACATCTCCCTGTCCCTGATCTGATCCTACAGTGTGGTGACACTGCTTTTTGATCATCACAACTACGGTTCAACACCCTTCTCGAGGGGGGGGGGGGGGGGGGGGGGTTATGATATCAGGTTGAATGTCTTTACTTCAAGTAAATGATATGGCCTGATTTGAGTGTTGAAATATTACATATATATACGTACGTATGTAATATACCAGCGACATATAAACGAGCGAGCGGGATGGGAAACACTTTTGTGTAGCTGGGCTGGAGGCTACATTTGACTTTGTTCAGTGAAAGATATTTTCAAAGACATCTGGGACAGCGCGTCTACAGCGGGAGGTTTCCCCGGCCCTTATCGGCTCCATCTGGTGTACGGGAGGGAGGAGACCAGAGCTGGGGATGAAAACAGACCACCTGCAGGTGCGTTGGGTTAACCAAACAGAGCAGACTGGGGGATTGTGAAGCAGATGTTGAAGCCACCGTATCTAATTTATTCACTGCCAATCACCTGCTGTGTGTATGTGTGTGTGTGTGTGTGTGTGTGTGTGTGTGTGTGTGTGTGTGTGTGTGTGTGTGTGTGTGTGTGTGTGTGTGTGTGTGTGTGTGTGTGTGTG
>NC_079413.1:5010444-5012944 GCF_026213295.1 Gadus chalcogrammus
TCAGCGTTTTTTTCTTCCTCCAAGGATTTCCCGCCAGGTAAATGCAAACATTCAGAGCAGTCATGCGATTCAAGGAAAATGTGTCAGGGTGACATATTTCACCTTAAAGGGCCCCTAGTCGATCATTACATGAGCCATCAGGGGGGACACTCCAGATGGAAGGGAACATAGCCCTCAAAGGTGTGAATAGATCCTCCTGAAGAGGGTCAGGTGTGTCCAGAGAGAGAGAGAGAGAGAGAGAGAGAGAGAGAGAGAGAGAGAGAGAGAGAGAGAGAGAGAGAGAGAGAGAGAGAGCAGAGAGAGAACAGAGAGAGCGAGAGAAAGAATAAGAATGGTCTAGCATGTTCTTGTATGTTCTGGTTCCGACTGGTTCATTCCCCTCGTAATGGAAATGGAAATCAGACACTGTGACCCCCCCCCCCCCCCCCCCCCCCCCCCCCCCTTATCTATAGTAACCAGTTCACTGTTTATCCTGCGCTTATCGCCCTTGAGGGGAACCGAGACAGCCTTGACTGACTCAGACGCAGAAACACAACAAGCTACCGCCTGCGATGACTGTAAGGAGCAGTGGCATCGCTACCTGCCGCTGTGCCCTCAAGGACGTCTGCCTGCTTTAACACCGCAGTGTGCCCGCTGTTCAGAGCTCTCACTGCGTGGCCTCTCTGAAGAGGCTGCATTCCTCTTGTGCTATCTTTAACCTTTATGGTGATACACTCTTTAACTCTGTTCTGCTTCGTATTGTCATTACAGTTTGAAGAATTTCAACCACACCCCACAACTTGCTCTTCATTGATCATCAGCTTGGGAAGAGGGGAGAGAGGGCCACGGGGGTGAGGAGGGGGGACCGAGGGGTGAGGAGGGGGGAGACAGAGGGGTGAGGAGGGGGGAGACGGAGGGGTGAGGAGGGGGGAGACAGAGGGGTGAGGAGGGGGGAGACGGAGGGGTGAGGAGGGGGGAGACAGAGGGGTGAGGAGGGGGGAGACGGAGGGGTGAGGAGGGGGGAGACGGAGGGGTGAGGAGGGGGGGGACAGAGGGGTGAGGAGGGGGGAGACGGAGGGGGGAGGAGGGGGGGACAGAGGGGTGAGGAGGGGGGGACAGAGGGGTGAGGAGGGGGGAGACGGAGGGGTGATGGGGGGACAGAGGGGTGAGGATGGGAGACAGGGGTGAGGGGGAGACAGAGGGGTGAGGAGGGGGGAGATGGAAGGGTGATGGGGGGACAGAGGGGTGAGGAGGGGGGAGACAGAGGGGTGAGGAAGGGGAAGACAGAGGGGTGAGGATGGGAGACAGAGGGGTGAGGGGGAGACGGAGGGGTGATGGGAGGGACTGAGGGGTGAGGAGGGGGGAGACAGAGGGGTGAGGATGGGAGACAGAGGGGTGATGGGGAGACTGAGGAATGAGGAGGGGGGAGACGGATGGGTGAGGGGGAGACAGAGGGGTGAGGATGGGAGACAGAGGCGTGAGGGTGTTGGCAGACAGGGTTGGCGGCGACAGAGGTGTGAAGGGGAGAGACAGAGGGGTGAGAAAGGGAGACAGTGGGGTGAGGGTTGGGGGGGACACAGAGGGGTGAGGGGAGAGACAGAGGGGTGAGGGTGGGGGGGAAGACAGAGGGGTGAGGGGGAGACGTAGGATTGAAGGGGAGAGACAGAGGGTTGAAGATAGGTGGCCGAGGGGGGAGGGGGAGGTGAAACATAGGGGTGAGGATGGGAGACACAGGGTTGAATGGGGGAGGAAGAGGGCTGATCGGTAGAGACATGGCCAGACAGCATGTGATATGGATGACACGGGGACGTGGCCCAGACATGCTGCCTCATAAAGGACGAGAGGGGCTGGGAAAATAACTCAACTTTGAAGGAAAAGGTTATTTAATCAGGCCAGCGCCATTTAAATCAGTTAGAGCAAATCCATAAAGCGAATGTGACCGGTGCAATTGAATAAATATGCAGCATTCCAGCACCTCCGACTGAAAAGATATTTTAGCGATTTATCTTGTCACTTTATGAACAGTCAATCAAAAATTGCACCTGAGCGATTGTTTGTGTAGTGGTGGGGTGTTGTGTCGTGTCGTGTCATATCGTATATAGTATATAGTTTGTAATGCTTTGAAGTGTTTAGTGTTGTAGCTACAGAAGGTCTCTCTCTCTCTCTCTCTCTCTCCTCTCTCGTACTCACCTTGCAAAACGAGAGAGAGAGAGAGAGAGAGAGAGAGAGAGAGAGAGAGAGAGAGGGAGGAGAGAGAGAGAAGAGGAGAGAGAGAGAGAGAGAGAGAGAGAGAGAGAGAGAGAGAGAGAGAGAGAGAGAGAGAGAGAGAGAGAGAGAGAGAGAGAGAGAGAGAGAGAGAGAGAGCGAGCAGGTGACTGTATGCCCCTGACGGCTACCAGCTTGCTCGCTATTCACCCCCCCATCAGCATGGACAATACAAATGTTCTATTACTGTGTGCCAATCATGGCTCTCATTACACTCCTAACCATCCCTGGGAGGGGGGGTTCCACGTTCTGCGTT
>NC_079413.1:5017944-5025444 GCF_026213295.1 Gadus chalcogrammus
GAGGATATAGCCAAAGTACCCAGAGAGAGAGAGAGAGAGAGAGAGAGAGAGAGAGAGAGAGAGAGAGAGAGAGAGAGACACTGAGAGAGGAGAGAAATTGATATGAAGAGATAGAGAGAGAGAGACAGAGAGAGAGAGAGAGAGAGAGAGAGAGAGAGAGAGAGAGAGAGAGAGAAAAAAAGGGAGAGAGAGGGACAGGTGCTGAGTGGGTAGTGGTATCAAGGCAAAATACTGAATATTAAATTAAAAAGTTGAAGAGCAGAGTGAATCTGGGGGAGGAGGAGAGGAGGATAAGGAGGATGAGGTGGAAGAGGATGATGAGAAGAGGAGGAGAGAAGGATGAGGGAGAGAGTATAAGACAATCTTTACACGGTGTAGAACCAACTCTGTCTCTCAGCTGGAGGTCCCTCAGCGGGGGGGGGGGGGGGGGGGCGAGGGAAGGAGATGAGGGAGGCTGGGTACGAATAAAGGAGTGAATGGATAAAGACATGCAGAGCTTTCCTTCATGGTCGTGGAGGCATACCTAGTACTCTACCTCCTAGGCCACTATCTCCTGATCGAACACCTCTTACTCCACTGCCTCCTTGTCTAACATCTTCCTTATCCACTCAATTCTATGAATGAGCAGTTAGTCGTTTTATTTAACATTTTTGAATTAAACACAAAATTAGGATCTGCATTACCAGCACTCATCTGATCACTGAGATGTTATGAATGGTCAGCTTGAGGCTGAGAGCCTGAGGCTGTGTACCAATATTCTCACCTCTCCACCAGGTGGATGAGGTCACTTCCTGGGGGTCCATTAGGGCCGCTTCCTGAGGGGCAAAACATTCATATCTAAAATTCCCTGTGTGTGTGTGTGTGTGTGTGTGTGTGTGTGTGTGTGTGTGTGTGTGTGTGTGTGTGGAGGGCAGCGTGGGGACTATGGTGTGGGGGATAGTTTGTTTATTGAAATGCTGCCAACCTGAATATGTATAAGGCCCCAAGCAGTGATATCCAGGAAACGGTGGTTGCCTCACTTCAATAACATCCCCGTAAGGAGGGATTCCTCTTCCTGCATTGCTTCAAGGCTGCTTCTGAGATTCTCCTTTATTGGGCTTATTGTGGTGGGTATCATATACTTCAGTGATGCCCTGGTCACATGTTTAAGGGCTATACTAATACAATTTATGATTCTGTTAAATAGTCATTCAACATCGAGTTCTGTTTTTAAAACTCGTTAAGAGATTTAATATTAGTGCATTGAACTCGTTGACAAATAAATCCGAGCCCACATTATATAAGCTTGGCATCAAGTCCATTTGTTAGAAAACTGTGCCACAGGTTGCCAGCGGAGGCCATCTACTGGCCTTTGGTGGTAGTGCAACAACACGTCAAGACGCATGGGAATACATTTTTATTGTATCAAACAGTGTCAAAACAGTTAAAAAATATTTGTACAAATATTTAATAAAAAGATTAACAACATGCACAACTTCCCATAAGTATTCTGCCCCACACTAGTAAAAAAATACGAAAAGTAGCATAGAGTCGCAGAACGACCCCATCATAAAGACGAGGTTAGATCGGGTTAAATCGTAACCTTCCGTTCAGCCGTGGAGCTACACCGGGAGACATCCATCTCAGCCCGGGCAGGGTGGTCCGCTGAGTCAGCGGGTCAGCCGACATCAAACCGGAACGATTTGTACACGGAGCACATGGATGGCAAGCCTGGTGATTTCAGGAGCTCAACAACCAGCCGTCTGTTAATCGCTTTCTGTCGCCAAATATTGGCCGAGGTCGGTAGCCAGAATAGCCGTCAGGGGTTCCCTGCGTTTAGGAGAAAGGGTAAAAAAAAATAAAGATGTGACGTTACTGCGAAAAACTATAAACAATCTTATCATTTTTTTTCCCTTGAACACTCATAGTGAACGCACCTCATTCTCACTGTTTGGCTTTCTTCTCGCTGTTCTGCAGCTTTTCCACTATTTTCCGTTCGTGTCCACCGGGGTTGGGCCTGTTGGTGTTGTCGCTCGACTCCTTCTTGGTCCTTCCCTTGCGGGCGGCGCTTCCTGGTGAAGACACGGAGAACCGTAAACATACAACAGGAACACTTACGGCAAGTTTAACCAGAGACAAATAAATAAATAAAAATAAAGGTGACTTTACTTTGTTTGCAAAGAAAGTAGGCTAACATCCAATGTCTTTTTTCGAAATTAGACGATATTTCTTACCTGTGTATTTGTCCGTCAGGTTATAATATTCATATTCATCGTAATACTTCTCTTCAAATTTAGATGGCTCAAGGTTTTTCACGTCGACGAAACTCATGGCTGGTTTTTTAAAAAAAAAGCGTCCGCCTTTTAAAATTAGGACAAAGAAAAACCGTTCACTCTGCTTATTATTAAGCGTGGTGTTTAAAATAAACAGAGGAAGAGAATTGAAGTCTTGAACTTGATTTAAAAACAGCGTGGCTCTTGTTGACAGTCCGTCCGTGTTTTGTTCCCTCACGCTGCGGGGTCTTTATAGGCAGGGTGAGCTCCGCCCTACCACCGCCCATCGCCAGGTATCCCCTTTCACAAAGGTTGCATCAGTTTAATCGTTCAATCATAACCAAATGTGTCATTTCGACCTAAATCATCGCTAGACCAAGGTCAAAAATACATGTTTGTATGTGGTGTCCCTCTGCCATAATAAACTTTAGTTCATTCAATTGGCTGGTGGTTCGCAGAGGGGAATATACGGTGCAATATCTATTGTTATCCAGATGTGTTGTGTGTTTAATGTGACTCACATCTGGTTTAACTAACTCAAAGTCTTGTGTGCTGTTCGTCCCGTGGTGCATGCCTTGTTGTTCTAGAAGGCAAGGTTGTTCATCACAAGGTGGAACATGTGGTTCATTATCACCTTTTATTATGTTATTTAACATATATTAATTCCTGTTTGGAAATGTCATGGAGTTTGAGATTGTTTCAAAGTAAGTCTTCCTGAGATCATACGTCCCCAGTCGACCTATTCATATTTCAAAACACGTTAATCTGATAGCGTCTATCTGCAGATAAGATTAACCCGAACATCAGACATTTTACTGGCAGAGTTTATCAGCACCTGTAGGTGAAATATATCTGGCCAAGGCACCTAAACAACTAGACTTATTTGATATGCCATTCCTAACCAAAATATTGTTTCAGTAATATCGCCATACATTCAATATGAAGTGATTTTTTTGAACTTCGAAACAAAGAGAATGAGAGTGTTAGTGAAGAGGGTATGTAAACAGTTAATGAAGAACTTTAGTCTTTATGTAACTTTGTTGACTTTATTTGGCAGCACAACAGACATACATGATGTAACAAAAGCAGATGAAAGTGTAAGTCAAATACAGTGAACACAGTTACTTATTCCTCCCAGACGAAGTTCTGCTGACTGGCATAGTCCTGAACTTGTTGCCAAGCTACGATACTTTCATGTTGTTTTTCTGAGAGTAGGCGGAGAAACTTCTAGATGTTAGCTCCTTCTGACTCATATTCGGCTGTACACTCATAAACACAGCCTGTGTCCGCTTGGAAACATTCTAATTTGGAAAAAATGTCAGTGTTTTTTTTTTTTTTTAAAGTTTCTTCCTGACTGGTCCTTGATGTTTTCTAGAAATATTTGTGTTTCTCCTCCTACCCCTGCTCTATAGCTCCTGGCTTCCAGCTTTGGTCACATGTCCTTCTGTACTGTAAATATTTGAGCGAATGAGAGCCAAATCTCTGTCCAAGTTTCTCCTTGTTCCTGTTTGCACACACACACACACACACACACACACACACACACACACACACACACACACACACACACACACACACACACACACACACACACACAGTATTTCATCACAGAGCACGGGTTGGTCAGGAAGCAGATAAGCTGTCTGACCTGAGTCTCTGTTTGTCTGCACAGACAAACTTAAACTTACTTACATACTCACACATGCTTTCATTTATGTTTATGAAATGTGCAGTAGAACTATGTTATTTAAGTGCTTTAAGTTATGCAAATATATACACCTTATTCCCCTCTTTATTATTTATGTGAAATTTGACTATAACACATTCGTTTTGCTACAAAACTCGGTATTAAAGGTATTACTTGCTGCAATTCTAGCAATGTCGTGCGAGTGGTGTCTTAACCAGGTTTAATTCAATACATAATCTTTACAGTGGATATCGTTAGTACATATTGGCTTTAATTAAGTAAATCATAATTGAAATGCACTACAATGTGTTAATACACAGTAACGTCCACATGAACGCAGCGTCGGTCCACCATTACAAAACTAATTTTGTCCCTCTTGGCGCTCGGTACGCTTCTCGTACTGCTAACCCGCTAATAGCTTAGCATAGCCTAGCCTCCTGCAAACCAAAACAATCAAGGTAGGCCGACTAAAATCAATGTGGCAGACACACAAGTCTCATTTAATAGAGAGATTTAAGATGAGTCCATTTGGTCGTCAATGCAGTGCATGATGCCAATGCACGTGTGTATATTTAGTAAAACCGCTGGCTGTCATAAAGCGGGCTAGTGCTTCGTTAACTGTAGGTTAAAGACACACATTCATGTACACAATCATCACGGATCCACGATTACTGACCCCCTCTTTCCGCAGGTACCAACATGTCCGCCGACACCAAAATAGCCGAACTGCTGACGGAGCTCCATCAACTCATTAAACAGACACAGGTGGGTCAGATTATAATTAATAAACCATATTTCATACCTCTGTATTGGATATTTAATATAAACTACAACCCATACAGATGGGTCCGATAATATTTAACAAACCAGGTTTCATGTGTAGATATTTAATATAAACTAGATCCAATATAGGTGGTTCAAAATATTTCATAAACCATAACTCATACTGCTGGGTTATAATATAAACTACTTCTCATTCAGGGGACAGTACAGAGATTTAAACATTATATTGTCCTCTGTGGATCAGATGATGTTTAACTCTAGCACACACACAGAGTGGATTATGTAATATTTTCTCGGTTGTGTTTATTATAGGTAAACCACTGTGAACCACACCCCTGACCCTGTACTGTATTGCTTCTATCTGTAATATGATCAAGTCTTTTTGCATTTGCACATCAATGTAAATGTCCTCTGTTGTCTTCTCTGTCTCAGGAGGAACGCTCGCGCAGTGAACACAACCTGCTCAACATACAGAAAACACATGAAAGGATGCAGACGGAAAACAAAAGTAAAACATTTAGGCTTTTCAGTTAAACTTCTTGTGTGTTCTATCTTCTCTTCTCTATTCCCCAACATGGACAGTGCACTAACCAACAGCCCCCATCGTTCTATGGGGGCTCTACTAGCCAATGTCAATAGCTTACATATTCAATGCAGATATAGTCTAAAATATCTGCAGTCCATCTGTGAGGATCCTAGAGCATTAAACAGTAAATATGAATATAAAAAGTGAGTATTATACAGTGAATAGTCATCTATAAATAGTAAGTATAAGACAGTCAATATCTATAAATACTAAGTATTGAACAGTAAATAAAATCCAAACACTAGGTATAACATACTTAATAATAATCTATAACCATTGAACTGCAAACAACATCTATAAATAGTTAGTATTAAACGGTAATCTAGTATAATATGTTGTATGTTTTTCTGTCCTCCAGCTTCCCCATACTATCGCACAAAGCTCAGAGGGCTCTACACCACGGCCAAGGCCGACGCAGAGGCAGAGTGCAGGTAGACTGTTTACATGTCAGTCAGCCCAGCTGTCTGTTTAGCTGTTTGTCCATCTGTCTGACTGTCAGCTGGAGGATGCTCCACACAGGGCTAAAGCTAACACGCTCTCTTCTCTCTCGCACAGTATCCTACGTCACGCACTGGACAAAATAGCAGATATCAAATCCTTGTTGGAGGAGAGGAGATTAGGTTGGTTATATTCTCCCCCTTTTCAAACTCTTTCTATATTTGTGTGTATCTCTCTCTCTCTTTGTTTCTCTGCCTATGCCATGCTTTTTCTCTATGACTCCCTCCCTCACTCCATCCCTTTACATTGGACTGTATCTTGACCACACCCAAAACAGTCCACACAGTCACAACTTTCTACTAGTTCATGTGCATGTTATTTATTCACGAGGGCCTCCTTTAGAATAGTAACACCACTCTTGTTGATGTTTCTCTCCAGCTGCCAAGATGGCGGGTGTGTACAGTGACACCGACCCCCCCAGGAAGACCATGAGGAGGGGGGTGCTGATGACCCTACTCCAACAGTCGGCCATGACACTCCCTTTGTGGATCGGCAAGCCTGGAGACAGGTAGCTGTTGCTCACTCACTCACAGAGCTCTCAGATCACTGCTTAGTTCTGGTCGGATGGTCGATTGATTGGTCGACATGCACTTCCTACTACGACCAAATTCCTATTGGTCAGACAATCGCTGGTGTTACTAGCATGAGTAAAAATAAAAGCTTCTTATTCCATTATTTATTGGGGTGGGTGGGATAAATATATAATTATGAATATAAATTATATCCAAACCACTGTAGTTTCTGTTTTCTTAAAAACCTCTCATATCATATTAGGTCCTCACATAAATGTTTTTGTTCCACTATTTCTCTCAACAAAATTCTGTCCGTCTTTCCTCTCGCTCCCCTCCCTCTATCCTCCCTCTCCCTTCTGTCTCTTCTCCCTGCCATCCTTTTCTCTTCTTCTCCCCCTCCCTCCTCCGTTGGTGGTCCCAGCCCCCCCCCACTGTGCGGTGCGACCCCAGCCAGCAGCGACTACGTGGCCAAGCAAGGCGACAAGGTGGCGGCTCGCGTGAAGGCTGTGGACGGAGACGAACAGTGGATCCTGGCTGAGGTGGTCAGCTACAGTCACTCCACCAACAAGTAGGAGCCTAGCCCACCACTAACCTCTACCAGCTAGTAGGAGCCTAGCCCACCACTAACCTCTACCAGCTAGTAGGAGCCTAGCCCACCACTAACCTCTACCAGCTAGTAGGAGCCTAGCCCACCACTAACCTCTACCAGCTAGTAGGAGCCTAGCCCACCACTAACCTCTACCAGCTAGTAGGAGCCTAGCCCACCACTAACCTCTACCAGCTAGTAGGAGCCTAGCCCACCACTAACCTCTACCAGCTAGTAGGAGCCTAACCCACCACTAACCTCTACCAGCTAGTAGGAGCCTAGCCCACCACTAACCTCTACCAGCTAGTAGGAGCCTAACCCACCACTAACCTCTACCAGCTAGTAGGAGCCTAGCCCACCACTAACCTCTACCAGCTAGTAGGAGCCTAGCCCACCACTAACCTCTACCAGCTAGTAGGAGCCTAGCCCACCACTAACCTCTACCAGCTAGTAGGAGCCTAGCCCACCACTAACCTCTACCAGCTAGTAGGAGCCTAACCCACCACTAACCTCTACCAGCTAGTAGGAGCCTAACTCTAACCCTCCATAAACAAGTAAGACCTTAACCGCCAGCGACAAAGAGGACCCTAACCTCC
>NC_079413.1:5330444-5430444 GCF_026213295.1 Gadus chalcogrammus
TGTGTGTGTGTGTGTGTGTGTGCATATCTCTCAGAAAGGAAGGGGAGCCCCTTCCTTTCTCTTGTTTCCCAGAGAGCGGAGGGAGATGGTCCCAGCAGGGGGGCCTCCCACTAATGTATTCAACTTGATGCTTTAGTCCTGCAGTATATGCAGGAAATTCTGATACACTTCATGGAAGAGGTAGAGGCAGGTAGGGGTTAGGGACATCGTAGCTCTTGGAAGAAAACAGATAGGGCGTGGGCCGGGTATCGAACCCAGAACCTGTAATCTTGGGGTCAAACACAATGCCACTGCACCACCCTGCTCACCATGAACGGAGGATAGTAAACCGACACGACGCCTATCAAACGAGGACAGAACAGGCACAAGATACAACAGGATCTGTCAGCAGGCTGAAGCACACGTACGCTGATGGCCTACGTGGTTGGGTACATGTGACTTGTTCACTAGGATCACACTGTCCTAAAATGACTTAATCTCTCACAGTCAGGTTTCTAAAGGATGTCATAATAGGCC
Organism: Gadus chalcogrammus; assembly: GCF_026213295.1. Taxonomy (NCBI): domain Eukaryota; kingdom Metazoa; phylum Chordata; class Actinopteri; order Gadiformes; family Gadidae; genus Gadus; species Gadus chalcogrammus. The sequence continues at coordinate 5,330,961 of NC_079413.1, forward strand.
AAGTCACTCACACTCTGATAGACACTTTAAGTTGTGTTTAAAGCGATCAACGATATGTGAAGCTTGCTCGCTTTCACATGACTGTTAGAAATCAGCGTGAGATTGAGAGATTTCAACATTCAGTTAAATTTTGATATGTTTTAAATTGGGTTATCTCCGTCGGTGCCAGGCTGTAGGGACCTCCAGGGAAGACCGACCAATCACAGGGCTGCTCCACAGTTCCCGCTCTCTGTAGGAATGTTCGAGAGATGTTCTCCCTAAACAGCTGGTTTCCTTCCCTGCCAACACCCCCACCATCCACCATCCACCTCCACATACCCGACACCCCCACATCACCGCACCCCTCATGTCGATGTGTTTTTCAGCGGATGGGAGCGTATTGATAAGACCGCCGGGAGACACGTACGAGGACAGATAACCCCTCCCCCTCACGCCGCGGAGGCGCTAGGCAACCTGACGCTGCGATGGCGTTTGAGGAATGTCAACAACGTCTCGCATGCTGTTTTGCAGGGGGGGGGCAGGGAGAGGGAGGAGAAACCCGATGCCCACTGAGGTCTCTCACTGTCCCTCTCTCACTTTGTGTCTCTCACTCTCCTGCTCTCACTCCATGTCCCTCACACTCTCAATGTGTCTCTCATTCTCTCCATCTGTCTCTCACCATCTCTCACTCTCACGCTCTCTCTCACCATCTCTCAGTGTCTCTCACTCCATGTCCCTCACTCTCTCAATGTGTCTCTCATTCTCTCCCTCTCCGTCTCTGTCTCTCACCATCTCTCACTCTCACGCTCTCTCTCACCGTCTCTCACTCTATGTCCCTCACTCTCTCTCACCGTCTCTCACTCTATGTCCCTCACTCTCTCAATGCGTCTCTCACTCTGCCTCTTGCTCTCTCATGATGTGCATTCCTTAGTTATCCTCAGAGAGAGAGAGAGTACATAACTCATATAGAGAGAAAGTGGAGCCTCTGTGTGTGGTGCCTGGGTATTTTGTGTGCTGGGTATGCTGTGTTTGTGGATGGCTTTGCATGCTGTGTATTTTGACGGGTGTGCGTGTTGAGTGCATCATGCATGTGGCAGGGATGTTCGCTCGCACGCAGGAGCCTGGTCTGCCTGTGTTAACCCAGATTTAGTTTCTCAATCAACCCCTCATTGGTTGTGACTGAACCTGGCCTCATGGAGATGGACAGAAGAGATGAGGACCGTCTGTCACCAAGACGTGTAATTTTATGTTTGAGAACTGCGTTGAACTTAGAGCAACAGCCACTGGGGGCTACACAGACTCTAAGGCCCAATCCCATTTCTACCCCTTACCCCTCCCCCTTATTTTGAAGGGGTAAGGGGAAGGGGTAAGGGGTAGAAATGGGATTGGGCCTAACTCCCAGACTCTAACCCTCTCTCTTATTGGCCCTTATCAGCCTCATACCATCCAACGTGACTTCGGTACCATGATCACAAGAGCAGGTGGTGTGTGGAGAACGTGGAGTTTAAACCAGGACTAGACCCAGCAGGTCGATATATGCGCCTGTTGCCTGCCCAGAGCGGTGCGTACGCGACGTGCTTTAGAGTCTACTCTCACTATGTCAGCCGTGACTGGTCAATAACAAGCCCTCGAGCAATAAACTGGAATGAACCGGAAGCATCGGCTGTCTTTTATCCAACATTTGGATCGAGGAGAGGGGTCGGGACATTGTGTGGTGCGCGTTCATAACCCTCTCTCCTCGGTCGCGGCACAAAATGTGATTCCACCGCGAAAACAAAGCAAGCCATACACACTGTGCGGCGAGAACACCCTGACGCAGCTGATAAGGGCGATGTTTCTACAGGGTGGGAACTCAATGTTATGCTCAGAGAACAAAGACATCCACAAGCCGTTCTTCAGCGGCCCTCAGAAACCCAGAGAAGCCCTGGCGTCAAACAGACCCGGGAGTTTCCGCCGGAAGGACGACAGTAGTCTCTCAGGAAGGACCAAAGGTTGCGTCCAGGCCAAAGTAAATGAACGCCCTCTCCTCCCACTGCCTCGTGATTATATGTTTTCAGGACCACAGGGGGGTCAGTTGACTGTTTAAACAGAACGCAAAGCTGGTGGATGTTTTATGGAGGTTACGGACAAAAACAAAGAAATGTAGGACACTCTTTCAGGCCCAGGCACAAACCAGAGTAGTTTCATCAATATTAGTTCAGTTGTTCATTTGTTTATTTTTTTTGTAGTTTAGTCGATTTAAGCTCTGTTGAACCAGGAGAGAATTACTAGTGAGGGTTAAAGAGAGATCTGGTTTGTCATGGTAAACATGTTTCTGGTTGGTGTTGATGGTCGATTGTGTTGGGTGGATGTTCCTGGTCAGGTTTGGTTTCTGAAACATTTATAGGCTATTGCCTAGGGTTGGTATGTTACGCTTCAAGTTGCTACCAACAAGATTTAGTATGAAAACTGTATTGTCTGACAATAAAGTTGCTGAATCAGAATACGGGACAGAAAACCTTCTTTGGTGGGGCTCACGTTAGAAATGTTGACAGGCAGGCGGCAGGATTTCAGCGTTGACTGGCAACAGCGGACCAGGCAGAGCTACAGATTCAAGGGCCCCCAGGAACGGCCTACGAAACCAAATGAGGCAAGCCCAAGAAAAACGTCTGAAGAAAAGAAAGAAAAGAAAACTGCCAGGAAAACGACAGGAGACAAGCAAGACCTGCACTTATATCAGTGTGGCCTTCGATCGGTGGAAAAACATGTGGAGACGGGGGGAGGACGGAGGGGGGTGCTAACAGCAAAACCCGACCGGAAGTTGGCCAAACAACGATTCTTAAAGAACGCTTCCAATAGGCAGAATGAAGGAGTTTGAGGGATTAGGAAGTCGCATGTTCCTAGTATCTTCTCAGTATCGGGGTCACCTGGAACACATTACTAGATGGATTTGGAGGAGATACCTCGAGCTTATCAGTTGTCTATTTGTTTCTTTATTAACTAAACGGTGACTGTGTGTCACGCTTCATGTACCATGATATCCCAAATTAGATTCTGTTTCCATCATGGCTTTTCCCACACTCATGAGAGTGAGGGCTTAAGGATAGTGCAGTCAATGCTACAATACTGCATTATTATTCAACGAGAGCACAAAAGTGTATTATCTTAAATGTACTAACTGCTGTCAGATTAAAGTAAAGACTGACCAAGTCCAAGAGATTAAAACTCTCTTGTTCAAAGTAAAAGTTAGAAAAGACTACAATGTATTGCAACGTCCATCGATTTAGAACCATCTAAAATACACCAAGGTATTGTGATGGAAGCAGCTTGGCCTAGCATGGTGTAGCCTAGCCTAGCCTCTTAGCAGTAGGAGTCAGGACGCCTGAGGTGCAGCACTCTGTGCTGTTGTCCAGCGTTTGTCGTGCACGAGGCAGGGCATAACAAGCTCACCCGTGCATGACACGGTCCCAAGCCCTCTGGCTAACAGGCTATCGCTCCCTGGACTGGGCTTTCCCTTTGACGCCTGTCAGAGCTGTCACATCACGGAGGCTAAAGGGGTCCAGTTAACGGCTCTGAAGCCCGGGACGCGGACACAACCTGTCTGAGCGCTTAATGCTAATTTATGAGCCTTGAAATGGGAGTTCAGTGGAGCTCGACAAGCCTGAACTAAATGCATTCTCTCAGGGTTCTTTCTTTCAAATAAAAAGCCTTCAAAGGCCGTGAAGATCTTCTCCCCCCGCGGACACGGAAGACCCCTGGTGAGACGGCGGGGCGTGTCGTATCGTTTCCCAGTTCTCCTCGGGAGGAGCAGCCACACTCATACAAACGGACGTTCTCACCGACCAAGAGATGCGCCAACCGTGGCTCGCAACCTTTTATTGGCTCCCCTTTTTTGGATTCTGAAAATTCTTGCGACACCAAATTCTGTAACACAATACACAATGTACACACACATGGCTTAACCCGATAAATATCTACCCATAATATAAATATCCCGGATGCTGCGTCGCCCGCAAATTGATTAGCGGTAGTTCACTACTACTAGGACTAGTAGTGTAGTGATCACTTCTGATCTTAATGGGGGGCAGAACCTTAACATGAGTCACTTCTGAAATGTATATGAAACAATACTGTACCCAGAGTGATACACATGCTAGTGAGTTAAGTACCCATTGTCGGCTGCTCAGCGATGTCCCATGATAAATGGCTTTCCAAAAGATCCTTATCCCAAACCTTCCTGAAGTCATCCTACCCCCTGAACTTTGACCCTTTCTTATCTAATAACTCAACATAACCATCTCTAATCAAATACCCAAATTAGCCATCTCTCTAATCTAATCCCAAACATCATGGGCTTAATCTAATACATACACTCCCTATCATTTTGCTACCAGAAAACAACTTCTTAAAAACAACTTAAGAAGAGAGATAAATTCTCAAAATGCGGAAGTTAGGAAACTAACGAGAGGCAGGAGAACCGGGGAGAGGAACCCGTTCGCAGGATCTGTAGCCCAGCGTGTGTTTGGCAGCCAGGGGGACGCGACCCAATTCCAGCTGTTTCATGTTTAAATGACGCGCCGCCAGGAAGAGAGCCGCGTTGCCATAGCTGCCTGATTAGTGGGGAGGGCAAGACAAGAGGAAGCGCAGAAGAACACAGGTCATGTCCGGGACACAGGTTAGAGAGCGGCGGAGGTGGCGTTGTTGTCTCTCCAAACAGGAGTCTGTTTGACTGAGGTTGACGAGGACGCAGACCTCCTTCTCCGAAGGACAGTTGATTCAGGAATTATCCGTGACCCGCTCTTTTGTGCTCAATGAAATGAAAACAAGAGGAGGGAACTACGAGCACACAGCCGAGCCTAAGACTTAAAAAAAAAACTGAAACGGCCGTAATTTCCTCAACCACATCTTATTTTTGTCTTGAACCGCAAGCCCCAAAAAAATAAGTACCATAACCCCCAAACATCTGCATCCACAAGATGTCCGCTATCCACTCCCAAGTGCAACACATTACATTTGTGTGTTTATTTCTTTTACTTCCTCACATTAAATATTTCACACAAAGAAAAAGCGACAGAAAGACAATTTCCCAAACAAAGCCTGGCCAAAAGCCAGCTGGAGTTTGGACGGTGTTTCATGAACCCATTCATCTGGTGGCTGTGTGGCACCGTGCTTTCCCTTTTCAAGACTTGGCCCGAGCTAGTTAAATCCATGTTTAGCCCGAGACAACAGACAGAGATGCTGCTAACGCCTACTCTAAGGTGGTGGCCCCGGGCCCTCTGCTCCGTATCCCGGGATAATCCCTTCACCCGTCCCCCCGCCCCCCACAGTCCTTGGCTCCCCGCCGGGGGGGCCTGAGCGTCTCCGTTATCTCCCAGGCCAGACGCCCTGGAGGGGGGATACTGGGAGGGACACTCCAGGTTGGGGAGCTTTTGCTAGCCCATCGCTGGGGTGAAACCCTAGGACTGAGAGCTATAAGTGTCAAGCCCGTTTCAGTCCCATGACCTCAGTTTTATTCAAGACAGTTTGTCATGGTTAAGTCTCGAAGCCATCGCAGGCGTGCATTTAAAAATAAGATTTCATTGCATCTCATAAAACTAGGATATTCAAATCGGCCCGAAACACTCTGAACCCCAGAGGGAAATCGAAGAAGTGTTGATAAGTAAAACAACACTTCTAGGTTTGCGGGACCAGCTTGTGACTCACGAGAACACAGCCGGAATCAGAGGATTCGCCACGGAGCAGAAAGTTGAGGTTCACCGAGAAAGAACTGTCCTCTCCATACCCGCCTCAGTGGGAATTGATCTCAGACAGTCACAAAAGTGGAATTGCAAACAAATGTATACGAACACAAGATATTTTATGGGAAATACAGAGTCTTATAGAATATTGTGTGTATGAGTGCATACATTCTTAGCATGGGCGACCCCTTACCCTGCCCGTGTTAATGCCACACCAGCTACAAACAATTTTACACAAAATACTGATTCATCGTGACCGGTTACCCCGCCTACAACCCAAATAAAGACAGCAACATGAAACAATGCAAAAACTGAGCGGACACAGTTACGATCACACAGGCAAATTATCAGCACACAGATCATCAACATCATGAGTACGCACACAAAATACCCCGCTCTAGAAACACAGTACAGTCATTGTCATCAACGCCATCTACTTAACAACGCATGTCCCCTACAGGCCGACAATGGGCCCTGGAAGAGGTCCCCGCAGAGGGGGAAGTAGGGGGGACTTCCAGAGACTAATGGACCTGACAGAGGGGCTGGACGTGGCCTTTCATCCCCAGACCAGACGCTTCCTGGGCTGGAAGGATGGAGGGGCGGAGGTCCGTCCTCCACCTCACCGAGAGGGCGGCGGAAGGAGGAAGAGGAGTGGGGGGGGGGGGGGGGGGGGGGATGGGAGGATGGAGGGCTGGGGGAAGAAAGAGGTGGCGGACGCGTTACAGGGGGATGATGGAGGGGGGGAGGGGGGCAGGGATGGGGGAAGGGGGGAGGGAGGCAGGGGCAGAGGGTGGGAGAGATGGTGGGCATGGATGGAGAGATGGAGGGGGGCACTGTGCTAGTTGGCAGATGTAAGAGAGATATGGTTACAGCTTACCCCCCCCACCCCCCACCCCCCACCCCAGCCGCCTCGACAGACAGCTGACACCACACTGTGCCAGGTATGTAAATGACGTCTGGTGGAGGGCCTGGTTGGACTGCTGCCAACGCATGACAGCTATCAACACAGCCCACCGTACACCACCAACACCAGTAAACCTACCAGTACGAAACAGACACCAGCATACAAAACACACTCTACCACCGCTTTCATCCGCCGTGTGAATGCCCTCTCTAGCTAGACCGTGTACTGAAGGGAGTGGGGGTCTTCAGTTTTAAGTGAGTTATGCAGAACATGTAATGATTCACCACAACTGCATGACTACACTAAATAATCTTTCATCTCTTCCGTAATCTTTAAGTCTTTAGTGTGTTTGTCTAATGGTGTGATGAGTGTGTTTGAAGGTGTGTTGGGTGGTAAGTTTGGTAGTAAGTTTGGTGGTGTGTTTTGGTAGCGAGTGTTGGTGTTGCCATTTACCAGAGGAGTGGGAGTCAAGACACACACACACACACACACACACACACACACACACACACACACACACACACACACACACACACACGAGAGACAGAGATAAAGAGACAGAGCAAGAACTCTGTTGACTGAGCTGAAAGGCTTTGAGTCACATTAACCAATCAGACAGACAGAGACAGACAGGCAGGGTCTATGAGCAGATAGACAGGGTTCCCCTAGCGGCCATATTGGAAAGTCGGTTGGGTAAGCCTTCTAGAATCTTTGGGTGTGTTTAGAATGCATCTCCATGGAGTTGTCGTCATGGTTCCCCTAAAGATTGTAGAAGGTTTCCCCGCCCAACTGACCAATAAGGACCGGCCGGCGGCGGGGGTCCTGTAGAGCTGGCCCGTGTCTGTGACCGCAGGATGCTAATGATGCCCTTGTTTTCCCAGCATGCATTCTGGCTGAACCAAACCGAAAAATATATAAATAAAAAAATGCAACAAGCGCCGACATTGTCTAGCTTTTTAAGAGCGTTGAGGGAGGTTGGCACTCTACACTTATTGTTCATACAAACCGATGCTATCTCCCCCCCCCCCCCCCCCTCGCTCCCATCCATAGGCTTTAACGGACATTTCCTTACAAACTCATTACTCTCTCACTTCCTGTTTTTCCTGTACCAGAACTTTTAAGTCCTCTACACATCACTGAGAATCACAGAGTGGTGTCGCTCCGCGATATGTCCATTTGACATACAGACAGGCAGAGGGGCACACAGTCTCTTTGAACACCATATCTGCAGCCCAGTCTCCCGCTCTCATCCAAGCACAGGGACCAAACAGTTACTTTATTTAGGCCTTTTTGCAAAAATTCAGTTTGAAGTCGTTAGAAGAGCATGGGGGGGGGGGGGGGGAGGGGGCTGGCTCCATGCCCAAGACCCGCCGAGTTCACCACCACGGCCAGAAGCCCAGCAGAGGAACAGTGTAGTTAGACACGCTCTGATCCCAGATGGAAGGTGGGGTGATGGGGTGAAGGAGGGGGGTGTCAGATTCCTGTCCAGGGGGGGGGGGGGAGATCCAAGGTATCATTGTAGGCTCAGTCATTCCACAGCAATGACATCATCACCCCCCCCCCCCCCCCCCGACACTCGCCATTCAGTCCCGGGACAATGGCTGGCTCCCGGCCAGGAGGGGGGGGGGAGCGGGGAGATGGGGGAGGGGGGGGACCATGTCCACACGGTCGGCGGTCGGCAGCTGTGAGTCATACGTCAGGTTTGTCATGTGACAGTTCTGCACAACCTTAAGCTGAGTTTCATTCTGAAATGTCCAGTCTCTCGCTCTCTCTCTCCCTTCATCTCTCACTCTCGCTCTCCCTTTATGTCTCGCTCTCCCTTTATGTCTCGCTCTTTCTCTGAAACAAGCCGAAGCAGCCGTAACGACGTCTCCAACTCTCTCTCCATATCTCCACAGTATGAGAAATGAAGAAGATCAGATTGCATTCACTGTATATATTCTATCATTTTAAATGTCTTTGGGCAAAGGAAGAAAAACGTAAGCAGCAATGGCAGCTATTTATTTAGAGACAGTTTTTATTAGACCCAAGGGGGGAGGTGTGTGTGTTTGTGTGTGGTCATCGGATGGAAGTCATGTCTTCAGGGTGGACAGCGAATGAAGTCGCTCATAGTGGTTGACCAGTCATGCAGCGAGACCTGTACTGTTATATAAGACACATAGATATAACACACACACACACACACACACACACACACACACACACACACACACACACACACACACACACACACACACACACACACACACACACACACACACACACACACACACACACACACACACACACACACACACACACACCTCTTTCAAGGCGTCCAGAGGGAATGCAGCTCAGCAGTCTGGATACATTTGAATATTCTTCTATAACAAGCAGTGTTGGAGGTCTGCCTGTTTCAGAAGATTATTGTAATTCTTCCAAACTTCAAAACAACAGACGTGAGACTTCATTAAGAAACCATATGCCTGTTTTCATGCCCTAATTAACCGCTGCATCTCTGGCTTCATAATGAATATGAAATATCTGACATTTTTACGATGCATTTAATGCAACTCTTACGATAGTCTGAGTGCATGTTCTTAAAATGGTGGGGAATCAAACCCTAACCCTGGCAGTGTTCATTACTTGCTTGACCAGTGGGAATCAAACCCCTTACTCAGGCACTGTTAATCCCTTGTACAACCAGTGGAAATTAAACCTAACCCAGGCAGGGTTAAAGCCTTGCTCTACCAGTTGGGCTAGACAGGGAGTCGTACCCCTTACCCCGGCAGTGTTAAGGCCTTGTATCATTTGAGCTTGACAGGGAATTAAACTCTAAATCTGGCAGTTTTAATGCCTTGCCCTGGATCAAGTTAAAAGTCCTTCAGCGGAGTTAGGGTCAGCCCACCCAAAGCTCTAACTCAACATGGAGAGTGGAGGTCAAAGGTCACGACAGCGAGGGTCCTTCTCCAAACGCTACGGGCCCAGGATAACCATCTTCAACTTCCTTCCCTATCCTCCGACGTCAACTTCAGCCTTGGAAAGAAAACACCAGAAACATCCCAAACCACCATGAGTCCCGGGGCCCCTTCACACAGAAGGACTACTGTTCTTCCTCTTCCACTTCCTCCCTCCCTTCTCCGTCAACATATGACTGACCCCCGCTAAGGCTAAGTGACCCCTTCCGTTTAGTGAACTAATTAAACATTTAGCAGTCAAACAGCAGGACTGACTGGCAGGTACACTGCAGTCAGGCCAGAATGTAGCGACCCGGCTAAAACTTTTCGCACCACCCTGGGAACCAGAGGGGGGGAGAGAGAGAGAGAGAGAGAGGAGAAAGAGAGGGGAGAGGGGACGCCTGGTTGACACCTCCAGCTCATTCATGTGTTGGGAGACTATGCAGCAAATCGGTTTTAAAATGGATTAGAACTGTCTTTCTTGTACGTGACGTAACTTATAGCAACGGTAGCGTCGCTCTAGCGGCAGTGAAAGGCATTGAGTGAATTCTCAATGCGCGAGGGTTGTGTCACGGGTTAGTCTGTGGGTCTGGGGTGTGCATGCTGCATTATAAGAAGAGGCCAGCTGTAATCCCAAGTCAAGTTTTTTTTTCAGCCTCTTGCTACAGACACAGTAGTTAGCGGGAGAGGCTGACGAACGAGTTGCGCTTCGACGCAGGACGCAGAGTGTGTTAGTCTGCTTCATACAGTTTATTCACTCCTCCGTTGCACCGACTGCAGCCTACTTCACACACCGTTTCCAGGAACCCTTCAGTGTGTTCACTGGGAGTGGGTGGGTGTAAAGATCATAACGTGTTCCGGTTCCATGCCTCGATGTGTCAAGTCCCTTCCAGATGACTGGGTTACTTCCATCGGCCCGTGGGAGAAAGTTTAGTGCTAGCCCGCTAACTGCTAGCTAGTGTTTTGGTACGCCACGGTGTATTCATATGACCACAAGGTGATTTAACCAATACCAACATGTGCCATGTATTGTTAGCAATATGTTGTGGTTTTGTCTGGAGTAATAGTTTTTTTAACCATAATAAATCTGCTCGTTCAGCATCTATCACCCTCCTAATGTTCCTGTAAGGAGGGTCCCTCTTCTGTGTTCCTCTTTAGGGTTGCTTCCCGCTATGTTGGAGAGCGTCCTTCCTTCGAGTCCTTCACTGGGCTTAGGGTAAGGGGGTTGGGTCGTATAATGCGTGCATGTGAAGCCCTTTGGGACTGTAAGTGTGATTTAGGGCTATGCTAATAAAGTTGACTTGACTTCACCAACACAATGCAGAGAAAGCAACAGAGGATGCTAGGGGGAACTCTAGTTTAGGGGGCGGAGTTAGAACCGTCACCCGTGAGTAGAAAGTGGCTTTGACAAACACATGGGCGGGGGCTAACAAAGTGGGCGGTACCTGGACAAAATGTGGAAGCCAGGAGAGGTCTGATTCTGTGTGTGTGTAGGCGGGGGGCCCTACCCATCATCCAGGGGATGACAGCTTGATGAGGCCCCGAGAATGGGCCCTCAACTCATCAACCAACATCACAACAGCCTGTAGGACGAGTGTTGACGCACTAAAGATGGTCCTATATTACCTGTTATATGGTGTTGTATATAGTCATGGCATAATATATTATGTCATGTTTATGGTCTGTTAGGCATGCTGTGGTTTTATGCGGTGTGTTAATGGAGTATTAACATGTTGTGTGGTGGTATATGTGGTGGGTTTAATGTGTTGTGAGATAAATTGTGAGTTTTATCTTTGTGGTATGCAGCTTGGTGTGTATTAGGCCTTATATATTGTGGTGTATAATGTGTTAAATATGGTATGGTATATATTTATTGTTGTATATTGTTTGTTTCGTGTTATATATTGTGGGATATTATGGATAAAATATGCCGCGGAAAATATTGTGGGTTGTGTATTGTGGTATGTTTTGTGGTATTAAGTGTAATGTGTTCTACATACTTTATCACAGCCCAACTGAAATCTTGCAGAACCAAACTGCTGTGAAGCTGGAGGATTTTAAATGGAAAGCACATTCATAGGCCCAAGTTGAGCTGAAACCCTAACAGCTTTGATAAAAGCAATGAAGAAATGATAATATGGGCTGATTCTGCCAACGCTAAAAAGGCGAAAGAGTGAAGGTTTTACCAGTTGGAAAACTTAAAATCATCCTATTATACTAATACGACTTTCCCTTGAACGTATAATGATATACTTTAGGAATATTACAGATGGCGGAAACTTCAAATCTGCAACCTGCCGTAGTCCAGCCGTAAAGTCTCTACCGAGAAAATTTGGCGGATTCAATTAGAACCCCTAGTGACGTAGCTAATGGACCACCTCAGCCTAGCACTTGCTGCTCTAAAATAAACCAGACCGCAAGCACGGTGCGTCAAAGACATTCTCCGGCAAAATAGAAAAAAAGAAATCTGAAAAAACAATCAAGGACCTCCCAGTGGTGGCAGAGTCCTTATCCTTCCTTATCCTCCACAAATGTTAAAGTCATACCCTAGGTCTATATCCTATAACGTAGATCTTCCATCATCACTCGGGGAAACTCTTCAAATGACGTGATGGATGCAAGAACCTTGGATCCTCCACAGATCTGTCAAGTCAAAGGTCAGCCCTCTGGCTGTTGACCCTAACATCCCGCTGTTACCATCTCTACTGTTACAATGGTCACACAGGTTGGTTTAGCCAGCGTAAACAACAGCTGTGGCGCCCGTCACACTGGCCCAAAGGACCTCTTTGAGTGCAGGGTGCCATCCTATCTGTTGAGGGGCCGTTTGTTGGTAGGAGATAGGGGTCAAAGGATACTTGAGGACTTGTGGGTGAGGTTGGGGTTGACCAGATGTCAATCACACCAATGCTGCATGATTGAAATCTGGTCAACTCCACCCTCATCTGCACCTCCCAAGATGCATTGCTTTCCCTGCGCTACCCTTACCTTAACCACAGCAAATAATTAACCAAACCGGAATATATATATATGAGAGAGTATCTTTCCCATGCCAATAAAGACCCTTTGATTTGAATTGAATAGGGAGAGAGGGAGGGAGAGAGTATGCTGAAAGAGAGAACATTGACAACCACCAGCAAACTAATATACATGACAAATGAATACGACCTCCCATTTGAGATGTACCTATATCTTTGACAAATTTTAAAAAGTCATTTAGTTGGGAATTTCTAACGCAAGCACGCACACGCACACTCAGCCAGGCACGCAATTGGAAAATGCTCACTCTCCTAATCGTTGACCTGTGTTGCTGCCTTGCCCAGCGGCAGTTAGATACAGAATGGAGATTTTCTTTGTCTGTTCAGGGCTGTTGGGCTGGTAGAACCAACAGCACGGGACATTAACAAACACATTTCAGCACCCCATCAGAACCAGAATCTGGTTAACGTCCTGATCTGCCATCATATGATATCGTAAGTAGGTGCAGTGAGATCTGCGTTAGCCAGGAGCCGAGCGGCTCAACTCTAACGTATTGACAAGCAGGCCGAGTAGTCAGCTAGCGGGGTACTTACTGTTACGGTTAGCTTTGAGCTTGGCTAGCAACTTCTGCGTGGAGGTCAGGTCTCCGCTCTTCACCGCCTGGAGAAGGTCCTGCTCCTTTCCCATGATGCTGCAGCGCTCTGGAGCAAGCTTCTCATCCAGACACGCCCCAAATAGAGGCTACAGGGGGGTACAGCTCTCAGAGCCACATCCTGGTGCCCATGGGGACCCCAACGCCCACTGCCCTCCCACCCTCCTCTTTGCCCTCCAGGGAGAGAACACGTCTGGCCGCTGGGTAGGTCCTGGTTCGATCCCCGACGCCAGCCAGGGAAATGGTTAACGTGTTTTTGAGAGCTTAGTTTCCTGTCGCACTGTCTTCCTTTCTCCTCAGTGCTTGACGGAGATGTTATTTCCAGAGACGGGGAAAAGGGGGGTGGATGGTGTCAGGGAAGCAAGAAGAGCTACTGTAGAGGGGCCGTCGAGGGAGGTGTGGGGGTGGTCTGTGGTCGGGGGGCCCCCTGGGAAGGCAGAAGTCTCGGAGCCGGTCCAACCAAACCTGAGAACCAGAAGAGAGAGGGATGGAGTGAACGGAGAGAGTGATAGAGAGGGAGAATGGAAGCCTGCTGACCACAAGAAGAAATGACACACACACACAAACGCACACTCACACACACATGAATAGACAGCTCATGCACACACACACACACACACACACACACACTAAAGACCCACACTAACAATACATGCATTCACAAATTCCTGCATGCACACTTACACATGCATACACAAAAACGCACGCAGGATCACATGCATACTCAAAGCCATGAATGTGAGTGCATGATTTTATGTGTGCGTGTGACACAAACATGCGCACACACAAACCACTGAGTACGAAATGTAACGGGTTAGCCCTCGGGGTTGTTTTTAAAGCCACATTCAGATCTCGTCCTGGTTCCTACTTTAGATCTCTGGACCAATAGGATGCTGGAGGATCCCGATCGCGAGTGGTCCTGCACTACCACGTGACCTGACGTTGTATACGGTGGGGCCCTTAGGGGGCCGACGCAAATATTTCTTCTCTGCACGTTTTGACATCCAGGCCAGACCGGCGTAGTTAAAGTGTTCCACAACACTGACCCATCTCAACCTCAGCCGAGCTTGACATGTCATCTTTAACAGAAAAACAAGAGCACTGACTAAAATGAATGTCGTCTTTGATACCTTGCTGAATGTGCCGTGTGTGTGTCATTTCTGTCAGGGCTCAGTTTAATTCGCTCATGATTGCCCTTAGTCGTGGCTGTACACCTCATAGTGTTTCAGTTTCTGATGCAACCAAGAAGCCCCTTTTTTGAGAGGATAGTAGGCTATGGCGCTTTTTGTGATGCATATAAATTCAGTTTTACTGCGGGGGCCACGGTGTTAACATGAACACACACGCATCGTTTGAGGTTGAGTGGGGAATCGGGTGGCGTGCGTCCCCATTCTCTACTCTGCGCGGTTTTCTTGTTGAAAACAACCCGCCGGGTTACATAACCAACACACCCGGAAACAGAGCAGTGTGATGCGGGCTGTCATCCCCGATCACCGGCCTCCCGTTAGACTCCTCTGAGAGTGACACACACACACACACACACACACACACACACACACACACACACACACACACACACACACACACACACACACACACACACACACACACACACACACACACACACACACACACACACACACACACACACACACACACACACACACGACCTGATTTAGGCAACACAACAAGAGAACAACTTTGATCGCGGAGACGTTTTGAGGATACGTTTTAACCCCCCTGTGGGCACCGAGTGACGCAGCCTGTGACTGTGTAGTAAGCTTAAGCGTAGGCTATTAGATAAAAACGAATTAGCCGGTAGGTTACTTAAATGTTGATGTAGTCGTTTTGGGAAGACCGCAACGCACAGAAAGACCGTCTGCGAGGGAAAAGACTACGACAAGAAGTTCCCGTTCTGTTTTATTCGAGTGGAAAAGCCTCCAAGGACTCCCAACTGGTGGAGGTTTCTTGCGGTGGAGGAGAGGTGGAGAGTGAAGGTTCATGATCAACCATAAGGTGACGGTGTCGCCTGGAAGCCACGAGACGACTTTCCTTTCCCGGGACGACCTTTGCACTAAACTTACTCACAACAAGTGAGAAGAAGCGGTGTCTTGTACACCTTTAAATAACTGTAATTTAGATCATACTTACTTTCTGGGGTCGGCCTAGTCTCAACTGGTCCAGAACAGAGTGATTGGCATTTTCCTGTTCCCGTCCGGGAACTCTGGTTAAGTTCTGCTGGGATGATAGTCACCAACTCGACGAGGAGTATTCCTTGTTTTCCTCCTGGCATAAAAAAACAACGTCCTTAACTTCGTGTGTGCGGAAGGTCTGGCAGGCGGTAAGGTTAGACTGCATACCGCGTTGCGTTGGTTATTAGCATTCCCGTTAACATTCAGGACGATATTCCACCTCGCCGTCACTACTAGATCCCACACACTCCACACAAGGTCTGGTCGTCCCTCCCACTACTGCTGCACCTCCTCCCTCCACTGCACCGCCCCGCCGGCTCACTCCTCGTCCCAAACATGGGGGGGGGTATGTTGAGTTGGCATGTTCGTTTCTTTATCATAAAGTATTTTATGTCACACAAACGCACAGACCCGTGGCGCATCTGAAACACTTTCACCTCCTCGATATGTTGGAGGCAGGTCGAGTTTCTGAAAGAAACGCGTGCGTGCGTGCGTCGGTGCGTGTACGCGAATACGGTACAACGCTGAATCAAAGAAGCCGTCTCGCGTTGTTGTGTGTGTCATTTCTGGCAGCGGTGGACAAAATACATAAAAGTCTGAGCCAGCGTACAAAAGGTCGGCGGGAATGAAAGGGAAACTTCCACGTGAAGTTGAGGTCGCTATTGTGTTCACGTCCCAAGAGAAGGGACCCCTCTCTGCACCTGCGCAGGTAGGGACGGGTCGCTTTCATCAAAGCGACTTCTAAACGCTCCACACACAATTCCGCAATTCGCTCTCGACCACGGCTCTTCATTACATGCTTGTCGCGGTGTTGACCCAGCACTCAGATAAGAGACTTAAAAAAACCTCAATGCTGACACACATTTAATCGGCAGGCAATTACATGTTAGATAGAACATACATAATTAAAAAAAATAAAAAATCATTAATCAGTGAAATAATGACAAGATAGTCTTTGCTATATCCCGGATTTTTGGAACTTCTGCTTTCTTTAAAGGAGAATCAGTTTGACTCTTATCACTGTGCTTGACTTTCTTCTGTCTCTCACTCACTCACACACTCACAGCACACACACTTTCTTCGGATGGTTGATGGTTGAGGCTGCAGTTTAGCACACTGTGTGTCTGTGTGTCAGTGTTCCCTGGTGTAGAGTTGGATGATCTTCTGATGGTGTAGCAACTCCCACAGCAAGCCCTCCATACGGAGGTCGTGGTTGGCATAGAAACGCAGCGGGGTCATGACGCTGTCGTAGTAGTGGTCGGAGAACGCTGCGTAGTTCGTTGTGATGAAGCCATACGCAGACACCTGCCCAGACACCAGTGGGAACATCAGTGTGTGTGTGTGTGTGTGTGTGTGTGTGTGTGTGTGTGTGTGTGTGTGTGTGTGTGTGTGTGTGTGTGTGTGTGTGTGTGTGTGTGTTCACCTGGTCACAGGTGTGCAGGGCAGCAAATAGCATAAGAGCTCCAGTGCTGGGCATGTACAGGTGTCGCATCTTGCTATTGGTCAGCTGATGAGACTTCAGGAAGCTACGAAACACACAAAGTCATGTGACCTGAGTCATTTGACCTGACCAATGAACTGCCAATCTATGTCATGTTTCACTATCTTACATAAAATGTGTTCTGCAACACACACACACACATTGATACGTACGTATGTATGTATTTATACACACACACACACACACACACACACACACACACACACACACACACACACACACACACACACACACACACACACACACACACACACACACACACACACACTACCATTATAGGTCTGGAGATAAATGTACATTATACACTTTCAATAAGAATAGGTGCGTGCGCTCACTGTTCAGTTAGGTAGGATATAAAATCAGGGTGCAGCATCCTGAAGTGTTCTCGGGAACTGTTGCCGAAATATGTCTTGGGTCTTCCAGAGCCCAAGGACACGACCATGACATACACAGTATATAGACACAGAGCAGACATAAAACAGATACGATATTGTGAAATATTTCATTAAGATAAAAATAACATACACTTGTTTCCTGATCAAAACGTTGATCAATGTAAAACAAATGACATTTCGTGGCATTTCTCTACAGCCACAAACGCAACAGCTGCTACTCTGAACTGAAGGGAAGATATGTCGCCACCTAGTGTCCGTTATCAGAACTGCAAGACGGAAGTCGCAATAAATAACCTTTGCGTATGCTCAACATGTGGGTTTGAATTGTAGGCCCATTATAAACCCGGCAGTGGTAGTTATTTAAAGATAATGTGGGATGGCTAAAAATAAACCAGGAAGTTTCATAAAACCTTAGGCCAACTACAAACCAGGAAGATGACATTCTTTAATTAAAATGGAACCATTATAAAGCAGGAAGTTGTAGTCCTTTAATAAAATGAAGGCATACTATAAACCAGAAAATTGTAGTTCCTTAATCAAATGGTACGTGTTAAAACTCACCTGTCCCTGAAGTCCACACCTGTGGGGACATATTCTCGCCGAATGGCCGACGCCATCATCACGTAGTCCCGGATATTCGACGGGATGAAGATGTAACGCGTGTCCTGAGGCCCCAAAAAGACAGCAGGATGACAAACACAACATATGATGAGCGTAACTTTGGATCTCCGGGAGTACAGTCTTCTAGGGGGACATGTCAGAGGGGGTAACATGGTTTACCGGGCCTTGAGGGACTCTGGTGAAGCCGTCACTGTGGTACAGCACCAGGGAGTGTTTCATGGTGTTGACGGTGAAGCCATAGAAGGACGTCTTGGTCCCCACATCGCGCTCGAACCCCTGGATCACGGCACCGTTCACCCTGAACACACACGTAGAGCGACACGCACGCTGGTGGTTCCCTTCGACTTGAGACTTTACTCAATTTCCAGGGTATTTGTACCTGAGACTTGAGACTTTGATACTTTTATTCCAGTACTACTATGCAAAACAAATATTCACCTCTTCCCCCCATTTGCCTTTCTCTTTGATCTGCAAGTACTGAGTTGTGGTTACTAAATGGCATTTAATATCTTAGACTGGAAGCTAAGCTGAAAATAGAAGCATCAGATCTTGGCATGAATGTAGGCTGGGGTCTTATGAAGGATGCAGATATGGTGGGGCTGTGAGTTATTGCTTCTGGACCATCGTAGCTATTTATTTATTTATTTTTAACCGTTGACAAATACCCGCTAAATAATCTTCAATGTAGTGGTCAACAGGTCAAATGACTCTTGATGATTACAAAAGGGGGTTCAGGCTAGCAAGAGGAGATGTCGGAAAAACAGAGACAATTAAGCCCTGCTTATCAAAAAAAAATGATTAATTTTTAAACTGAGAAAAAGTCATTACAACAAGAAGAGGCAAGGTTACGCTAGTGCCAAATTGATGTCCTTTGCCTTCAAACACACTTAAGCCGTCAGTGGTGATATACAGGTAATGTTCCACCAGGTACACCTGTTGGCATCAGACAATGCCCTCCCAAGTTTCATTTGGCACAAACTGAAACTGTTACTAAACCCAAGTTCCGAGTGGCAGGTCCTCCCTTTTGGCAGAACTTGTAGTCCCTGTTGTACAATCTATCAAAGGAATGGATGGTTCAACAGCAGTTGGACAGCCTATGTGAACAGGGCAACATACATTTAGTTTTAAGTATCCAGGGGCCTAAGAGAAGGAAATCCCCCACGGGGGTAAAGGTACTCTTCTCTGATGTTATCCGTAGCATAGGCGTACTTGGTGAATGGGTTCCAAAGCTAGCCTGCGGGCTGTGCATGCCAAGTAGTTCACTGTTCTGCCACGACATGCAATGCTAACTCTGCGTTCGACGCATGGAGATCTTGTAACAAGCCAAACATGTCCCTGCCAGCCTGATTTTAATGTTTATGTGCAGATGTAGAGGTTGTGATGATGCCTGATTTATAGTTCGACTCTGTTTGGCTTTTTTAAGCTACGTGGGTTTAAGGACCCCTGAAGGAAGAAAGGACCCAGCAGTGAGGATGGAGGAGAGTTTAGGATATCTGCCTATTAATCCACCTCTGCGTCACCGCTCTCTACACTAAGGCAACATCAGACAGAGCTGGTCAAACAAATCAGGTTGAACATAGAAGGTCTGCCTTCCTCTCCTATAGCTGAGAGTCGCCGTTTCTCTCCATCTCCAGGGCCTTGGACTGATCATAGAGGCTGGCTTACAAGATTGAGACCGAAGCCATGATCCTGGTGCTGATCAGATCTATAGGGATATGCACCAACATCACGGCTGATTTGTGGAATAGGGGCAAAGCAACGGTGTCAACACTTTTGACCTGTCCCAAAGCTTGGCCATTAACAACCAGTTCCCCGCAGACTTTAGAAGCCACCTTTCTGAACGAGTTCATGGTGGAATCTCGGTTTATTTTTCGGGTAATAAAGAAAGGAATGAGGAGATGGAAAGCTGTTATTTTTCAACCTATCTTGAAGACAAAGGGGAGAATCCTGACTGAATTTACCATGCTCTTTAGTTTTTGTGGTGTTTACAAAATAAGCAGGGCTGACGAGTCTCAATTGTTCTGACATCTCATATTACCAACCTGAAACCTCTTTTGTAATCATCAAGACTCATAAAACCTGTTTGCCACTAGTTTGAAGATTATTTAGCTGGTATTTGGCAGCCCTTTCGAATATAGCTGCCAGGGACCCAATTCCCAGCAACTCCATATCTGCATCTTTCTTCTCTGCACAAATCCGAAAGTTAGGTTATTGAAAGGCTTAATTTTCAGTTAGATACGTAAAGCAAGCTACATCCCCCTGAACCATCCTGTTATTACCGTTATGGAGGGTAGTTTCCACTTCACCTCGGAGGCGTCAGTGGGAAAGCTCCACTGCTCTCAGGATCACTCCCCTGGGGACTAGGTCGTGGTCTCACCTGAAGACTAGGTCGTGGTCTCACCTGAAGACTAGGTCGTGGTCTCACCTGAAGACTAGGTCGTGGTCTCACCTGAAGACTAGGTCGTGGTCTCACCTGAAGACTAGGTCGTGGTCTCACCTGAAGACTAGGTCGTGGTCTCACCTGAAGACTAGGTCCTGGTCTCACCTGAAGACTAGGTCGTGGTCTCACCTGAAGACTAGGTCGTGGTCTCACCTGAAGACTAGGTCCTGGTGTCACCTGAAGAGTAGGTCTTGGTCTCACCTGAAGAGTAGGTTGTGGTCTCACCTGAAGACTAGGTCCTGGTCTCACCTGAAGAGTAGGTTGTGGTCTCACCTGAAGAGTAGGTTGTGGTCTCACCTGAAGGCTAGGTCGTGGTCTCACCTGAAGAGTAGGTTGTGGTCTCACCTGAAGACTAGGTCCTGGTCTCACCTGAAGAGTAGGTTGTGGTCTCACCTGAAGACTAGGTTGTGGTCTCACCTGAAGACTAGGTCGTGGTCTCACCTGAAGACTAGGTCGTGGTCTCACCTGAAGACTAGGTCTTGGTCTCACCTGAAGACTAGGTCGTGGTCTCACCTGAAGACTAGGTCGTGGTCTCACCTGAAGACTAGGTCGTGGTCTCACCTGAAGACTAGGTCTTGGTCTCACCTGAAGACTAGGTTGTGGTCTCACCTGAAGACTAGGTCGTGGTCTCACCTGAAGACTAGGTCGTGGTCTCACCTGAAGACTAGGTCGTGGTCATCGATGTCCCGCCCCTGACCCGAACCACGCAGGATCCCGCCGTTACCGACCACTGCACATCTCAAGCACTGGTCGGGTGACCGCCGCTCCACAAGATGGCCGCTGGTGGGGCTGCTGAGGAGCCCCAGGGTGGAGCGAACCACTGAAGAAGAAAAAGAAACATGAGGTTTAACTGTTAATCAGAATGCATCAGTAGCAATGACTCCCTTTTCCTGGCCCCTGGTTTGATCATGGCTACCTGGTTAGGAGCTCCTTTACTACTTAGTAATTTAGTTATTTAGTAGTAGAAGTACTATTAGTTTCAGGAGTCACTAAAGAGCAGGAAGTGGTTTGGGAATCTTGCTCTAGGATGTCTACAGGTAGACTACAGACACGGGGCTTGACCCCAGTGACTTATGACTGGGAGCAAACACCCTTACCACTAGATCATCCGGACAGGACATGAGTATGTTGTCTTTGAGCAGAGAGACGTCTTCCCCAAAAATACGAGCAGAGGCGGAAGAGGAAGAGAATAAAATGAGAACATCATAGTTTAGGAGGAAGAGGATGGAGAGGATATCAGAGGAGAAATTTGGAATAGCATGATGAAGATTAAATCAGAGGAAGAAGAAAAGCAGAGATGAATAAACAATGAATGATGAATAAAGGAGATCAGAGCAGGAGGAAGTGGAACAATGGTAGGGCATCCCTATAGTTCTTACAGGCCGGGGGTATCCCCATCCATCCATATGGTGGTGCAAGGAGCCTCAGTCTCTGATAGGCTTTCTCTGTGAAGCTCCCTGCCCACTGGAAGACGGGCGTGGAGAAGTTAAAGCGTATCTGGGGGAACCCGTGCAGCTTCCTCACGGTGTTCGGAAGAGAACACGCAGATTCATCCTGTAAACGGAGACACCATCTTAGCTCTCAAACACTCTGATCATTGCAAATCTGGGACCTGCTTGGTGCAGTGTTTGTTTACATCGAGTTTCTTGGTGTAGTTTAGGTTTGATACATTTGACCTAGGTGAACATGATCAAGGTGGTAACACAAACTGCCATGGACTAACCGACTGTTGGTTAGCTGGTATGATGCTCGTATCATCTTCATACAGGAGCTGTACCTGGCCGGTCGGGATGACACTCTGATGACTGACACACAGAAACAGCTTCACAACCAAGTTTGAAATGATTTATCACAAAGGAACATACATTACAATCAATGATACATTTTCGTAATAAACTGTATATAATAACATTAATAAAGAACTATTATAAATATTGTGATGATTACCTATGATTACTTTCATATTATTGTTGTTATGCTACACACCCTCGACTGACATTTTCATAAAATAACAAATCATTAAATAATAAGTTGATTCAGTACAATGCAAAAAGAACCATAGGACATGGTTTTGGGCCACGGTGTGTGCGTGTGTGTGTGTGTGTGTGTGAGTGTGTGTGTGAGTAATGCTCATTTTTTGCGGAAGGAGAACATGCACAAGCACACGCCCACCTATGCTCATTGAGCATATAGTTGGGCGTTGCGTGTTCTTCCGCAAAAAATATTAGCTTTGACAAGGAAAGTCTTTGTTAATAATTCGGTCGCACACAAAACGCGCGTGTGTGTGTGTGTGCGTGTGCGTGTGTGTGTGTGTACACAATAAAGCAGAACAGTCAGCTCTTCACGAATTCATGCACATCGATCCATTGTATCAGATATCGATTGTTAACGGCAACGCAGGCCTTTCCCAGACACGATTATTATCTTTCATAGTGGTGAATAAATAAAAGCTAGGGTCAACAGTTGGCTTGCTAACCGACAGTCATTCAGCTGTTGACGTGACAGGCTCAAGCACCCACTCGAACTTATGTTCAGGATTGGATCGGTTCTGAATGATTTGCATCGGAATATAGCATGTTGTATGACTTTCTCTAAAACAAGAAAAAACGCAACATGAACAAACCAAACATACCTGAAAAAGGCGCTGAGGGTGGGCTTCCAACCGTAAACAACGACCATGCCCAGAGAAAGGGCTGCCAGCGGAAACACACACCTCCAAGAAATCCACTTTTGGATCACTCGGAGGAAACGCATCATGTCGCCTATGTGTTGGTGTTGGTCCGTCCCCGCGGTCTGGGCACAGAAAATCCTTCTACTTCCACTGTCCAATAAGTTACTGAATAACTAACCTGACACAAGCACCCGAGACCGGGGGGGGGGGGGGGGAGTCGTGTGTTCAGGTCATAGGTAGGGTGCTAGGGGTGATGCAGCACCCCCTGGGGATTGAGGAGCAGCGTTTTTTAATTATAGATAAAGATAGGGCTCCAGACTAACTTTTTCCTTGGGTGCACTGGTGCGCCTAAATTTTTAATTTGGGTGCACCAGCACGTATTTATGGTGCACCCAAGTTTTGAGTTGTTGAGGGGGGGGGGGGGGGGGGGGGGGGGGGGTTGGACCGTGCCAGGCTTGCGCTGAGTTGTGGGGGGGGTTAATGATATCTTGACCATTAAATAAATGCCTTAAATAAATGCCGAATCTGTATCTCTCCTAAAGAATATAATCAGACAATGCCAACGGATCGGTTCTGTCCCGAAAAACCCTCTGTCTCCGAAGAGACGCCTGTGCGATAAGTGCGCCGAGGTCCATGCGAACACCCACAAATGGTGACGCCATTATCGGAGGAGGGGGTAGGAAGCTGCGCACGCCGATATAAGCAGCCGATCTCCGGGTAGACTCGCTGAAGAGCTGCTCCCTACCAGGTTTGGTTAATAATAATAATAATAATACATTTAATTTAGAGGCGCCTTTCAAGATCACCTTACATAGCATATAGTCATCATACATTTTTTAAAAAACAAGACATTGTGGAAAAAAATAAATAGATAAATAAATAAACATAAGCAATAAGAAATAAATTAAACAAAAACAAGACAAAACAAAGAAAAAAAAAAAATCAAAACAGTGATCAGTTAGACGTTGTGTGCGAGTTTGAACAGGTGAGTTTTGAGTTGTGACTTGAAGGTTGTAATGGTGTCTGACTGTTTTATGTGTGGTTGCGAGCGTAAGTCACCATGATGATACAGCGACGCTTAAAGAGATTGACTTTCATGGTACAGCTAACCCAGGCTTTCAGCTCAACATACCTCGCTAACCCTCTAATCGAGCTTCGTAGTACAGGCCCCTGGATTGGGCTTCGCGGGTTTGTTTACCAGCGTTGCTATTGTTACCGGTCTTGCGTGTCCCAACGGTTTATTAGGTGTCTAATAAATCGCTGTCTAATCAATACTTCATTCACTGCCTCTTCCGTGGTTTTCTTTTGTTGCTGAATCATTCAAGAAAGAATGTCTGAAGTGGGATTCGAACCCACGCCTCCAGGGGAGACTGCGACCTGAACGCAGCGCCTTAGACCGCTCGGCCATCCAGACATGTAGGGAATATCGTATGTACCCTAATTTAACTCCAATATATTGGACCACGGAGGATTCGAACACCCTACAAAATGGCGTGCACCCTATTTAGTGCACTACATCCATGATAGGGAACGATTTCGAACACAGCTAATAAAAGCAAATACTATCAAAGGAAGTGTACGGCCGTTGTGGTATTTACTTTCAAAATAAAAGCCCACCAAACATTCCAATCTGAGACATATTACATATGATTTTGGATTCAATTTAAAAGACAATGCCCTGTTATTTCCTGTTATTGCCCCTCATTTCACGGTTATAGTTCACGACCCCATAGGGTCACGCAATAAGTTTCAGAACATTCTGTTGTGGAGTTTCAAAATAAAAGCCAACCAAAGTTTCCAATATGAGACATATTAAATATGAATTTGGATTCAATTTAAAAGAAAATGCCCTGTTATTCCAGGCTCATTTCACTTCATGGTTATAGTTCACGACCCCATGGGGTCACCCAAGAACTTTCAGAACATTCTGATGTGGAGTTTCACATCAGGGTTATAGTTCAAGACCCCATGGGGACACATAATAAGTTTCGGAACATTCTGATGTGTATTTTCAAAATAAAAGCCAACCAAAGTTTCCAATATGAGACATATTACGTATGATTTTGGATTCAATTTAAAAGAAAATGCCCTGTTATTTCAGGCTCATTTCACATCAGGGTTATAGTTCAAGACCCCATGGGGTCAGACAAGAAGTTTCAGAACATTCTGAAGTGGAGTTTCAAAATAAAAGCCAACCAAAGTTTCCAATATGAGACATAACATATGATTTTGGATTAAATTTAAAAGAAAATGCCCTGTTATTTCAGGCTCATTTCACATCAGGGTTATAGTTCAAGACCCCATGGGGACACATAATAAGTTTCGGAACATTCTGATGTGGATTTTCAAAATAAAAGCCAACCAAAGTTTCCAATATGAGACATATTACGTATGATTTTGGATTCAATTTAAAAGAAAAGATTCTTAAAAAAAAAATCCAACGTCATGCAGCTCATTGTGACGTCATAAGAGAGATGACCTCTCCGCCGTGGCCGTGTGTGTGTGTTCCTGTCCTGTGTTTGTGCGTGCGTGTGTTACGGACAGTGCTGTTAGCCTAGCAGAGGCGAGATGTTTGCATGTCATGAATATTCATAATAAGAGCCAAAATCTATCTATCAATGTAAGCACCAACAGAGGATCATGGGCATCAGGGCTCCGTTTCCCGATAACGATGCTCGTACGATCATTCTCACGATGGATCTTGCAAGCCATCGTAAATTTCTTTGGAGCGCTTCGAACGCGCGTTCACTGCACTCACGACGTTCGTAGGATTGTAACCGTCTACTGACACGGTGCTGAAATGGGCTCCGTAGGAGGGGGCGACGCAGGAAAATGGGGTTAAAAAGCGTTAAAATATCTCCCCATCAAGGCCATCAACAGAATAGCCTATGAAAAGATTAGACTGCAATAATATGAATGCTAAAGATATTAAAACACAATTGATTAGGCCTAGGCTGACATATGCTACATTAGTCCTTATCCTGAACGCACTACTACATTTTTTCAAGGCATTTTCCCCCCTGAAATAATTACAAAAATAGCTTGTGTGACAACTACATTTATCTTAATGTGCAGCAAAGAGCCGACTATCTGATTCCGCATAAGGTTTCATTGATTGGCGCGCAATTTAGAATCTATGATGTAAAACAAAAAATGCAACATTCCATTAATTCAGTAGCATTGAAACTCAGATTCTGGGCATTGAAACCCGGCGATTGCTGACCCGATTAGGAGAGCTTGGTCTAGATCCTGCCCATATTGTTGGGCAGGATGATCCCCCAGCCGTCCTCCACCGCCGGGACCGTCTCCTCCAGGACCTCCACAGGGCCAACCGCCTGGACCTCCGCAAGGTCGCCTCATTTCTTCTGAAATGTGACACACGTTCTATTTGCACCCCGGACATTCCTCCCCGTTCATGATGCACTGGAGAAGAGTTTAGCTTTACTGGATGAGGAGCCGCCGCCGCCTCCGGGCCCTCCAGGACGCCGCCGCCGCCTCCGGGCCCTCCAGGACGCCGCCGCCGCCGCCGCCTCCGGGCCCTCCAGGACGCCGCCGCCGCCGCCGCCTCCGGGCCCTCCAGGACGCCGCCGCCGCCGCCGCCTCCGGGCCCTCCAGGACGCCGCCGCCGCCTCCGGGCCCTCCAGGACGCCGCCGCCGCCGCCGCCTCCGGGCCCTCCAGGACGCCGCCGCCGCCGCCGCCTCCGGGCCCTCCAGGACGCCGCCGCCGCCGCCGCCGCCTCAGGGCCCTCCAGGACGCCGCCGCCGCCGCCGCCTCCGGGCCCTCCAGGACGCCGCCGCCGCCGCCGCCGCCTCCGGGCCCTCCAGGACGCCGCCGCCGCCGCCGCCTCCGGGCCCTCCAGGACGCCGCCGCCGCCTCAGGGCCCTCCAGGACGCCGCCGCCGCCGCCGCCGCCGGGCCCTCCAGGACGCCGCCGCCGCCGCCGGGCCCTCCAGGACGCCGCCGCCGCCGCCGGGCCCTCCAGGACGCCGCCGCCGCCGCCGGGCCCTCCAGGACGCCGCCGCCGCCGCCGGGCCCTCCAGGACGCCGCCGCCGCCGCCGCCTCAGGGCCCTCCAGGACGCCGCCGCCGCCGCCGCCTCAGGGCCCTCCAGGACGCCGCCGCCGCCGCCGCCTCAGGGCCCTCCAGGACGCCGCCGCCGCCGCCGCCTCAGGGCCCTCCAGGACGCCGCCGCCGCCGCCGCCTCAGGGCCCTCCAGGACGCCGCCGCCGCCGCCGCCTCAGGGCCCTCCAGGACGCCGCCGCCGCCGCCGCCGCCTCAGGGCCCTCCAGGACGCCGCCGCCGCCGCCGCCTCAGGCCCTCCAGGACGCCGCCGCCGCCGCCGCCTCAGGGCCCTCCAGGACGCCGCCGCCGCCGCCGCCTCAGGGCCCTCCAGGACGCCGCCGCCGCCGCCGCCTCAGGGCCCTCCAGGACGCCGCCGCCGCCGCCGCCGCCGGGCCCTCCAGGACGCCGCCGCCGCCGCCGCCGCCGGGCCCTCCAGGACGCCGCCGCCGCCGCCGCCGCCGCCGCCGGGCCCTCCAGGACGCCGCCGCCGCCGCCGCCTCAGGGCCCTCCAGGACGCCGCCGCCGCCGCCGCCTCAGGGCCCTCCAGGACGCCGCCGCCGCCGCCTCAGGGCCCTCCAGGACGCCGCCGCCTCAGGGCCCTCCAGGACGCCGCCGCCGCCGCCTCAGGGCCCTCCAGGACGCCGCCGCCGCCGCCTCAGGGCCCTCCAGGACGCCGCCGCCGCCGCCTCAGGGCCCTCCAGGACGCCGCCGCCGCCGCCTCAGGGCCCTCCAGGACGCCGCCGCCGCCGCCTCAGGGCCCTCCAGGACGCCGCCGCCGCCGCCTCAGGGCCCTCCAGGACGCCGCCGCCGCCGCCTCAGGGCCCTCCAGGACGCCGCCGCCGCCGGGCCCTCCAGGACGCCGCCGCCGCCGCCGCCGGGCCCTCCAGGACGCCGCCGCCGCCGCCGGGCCCTCCAGGACGCCGCCGCCGCCGCCGCCGGGCCCTCCAGGACGCCGCCGCCGCCGGGCCCTCCAGGACGCCGCCGCCGCCGCCGCCTCCGGGCCCTCCAGGACGCCGCTGCAGCCACCGCCGGGCCCTCCAGGACGCCGCTGCCGCCACCGCCGGGCCCTCCAGGACGCCGCTGCCGCCACCGCCGCCGCCGGGCCCTCCAGGACGCCGCCGCCGCCGCCGCCGCCGGGCCCTCCAGGACGCCGCCGCCGCCGCCGCCGCCGGGCCCTCCAGGACGCCGCCGCCGCCACCGCCGGGCCCTCTAGGACGCCGCCGCCGCCGGGCCCTCCAGGACGCCGCCGCCGCCGGGCCCTCCAGCTGACCACCGCCAGGTGGACGCCACCGCCGGGACCTCCAGGTTGGTCCCAACCACCGCCTCCAGGCCCTCCAGGTTGGTCTCCACCACTGCCTCCATGCCCTCCAGGTTGGACCCAATCCACCGCTTCCAGGCCCACCAACTCCAGGACCTCCAGGTTGGCCTCCACCTCGAGGCCCGCCGCCGTCTCCAGGCCTTCCAGGTTGGCGCGCAATTTAGAATCTATGATGTAAAACAAAAAATGCAACATTCCATTAATTCAGTAGCATTCAAACTCAGATTCTGGGCATTGAAACCCGGCTATTGCTGACCCGATTAGGAGAGCTTGGTCTAGATCCTGCCCATATTGTTGGGCAGGATGATATATAGGCCTTTTTACACTGCCAAGCCGGACACCCGCATGCAAGAATGAGCTCACGTCTGAGTAAAGGCTACAAACTAAATTAACTATTTACAAGTGCAAAAACTTCAACTTATTGTTAATTTTGCTGAGCACTTGTTTTTTATCCCGACAAGCCTCATAAGGAAAGTTCCTCTGCGTCTCTCGTAGGTCTACCATCTTTCAAGGTATTTTTTAATGTGACTACATAACCTTCTCTCACATGATCAGCAGCTCGCGGATTTCACTTACACCGAAACAGCCTGCCCTGGCCATCATATCCCTTCTTTTCCGGGTAGGCTATACTAGGTTATCAACTTATCCTGGAAATGATAATAGTATATTAAACAAATCCCAGCACCACACCAGAAGGAGGCAGCAAATCAGAGCTAAACATATCCATCTGCTCATTTCCACATGCTAAGAGAGCAACACAAAACAGGTTTATAATATTTGGATGTTTTATTTTCTTTAAATCAAGCAGGTTACATTTCATTCGTTTTTACACAATCTGATATTTGGAGGCATTTGCAAATATGCTCATAAATTACATGATTTGTAATCCCAAAGAATGAGGTGGTTAATGATCAATATTGGGATCAACAGTGATCACCCTACTAATGTAGGCATTACGTATGCAGGCAGAAAAAGAAAAGTTCCCATTAAGGTCTCATGTGAAACACCACAGGTCTGAAATACTCAGGAACACATGAAAATGGCCCAAAAATGAATTTCACTCTCCAACCTTTTGCTAAAGAGACGTTGACAGGCCCACAGAGAGCCTGGAGCTCACGGGACAACATTCACACACATTCTGCTTCATGAAGAGGTCAGATTATCGTCAGACCATAGACATTACATGCAAGGACACTGAACATTTGGCCGGATTACACATAGAAATGCAATCCAAAACAAAATAGGTAAAGATAAAGCATGTTTATTGATGCGGCAAACAAAGGTTCAAATATCCTCCAAAGCACTTCAAGCCCTCAAAGAATGAAACTCAAAACGCAGATGAGGTAAAAGAAGAAACTTCTAAATTAAAGTGGAGCGACCCAGGGACAAGTCTGGTTTGGGTTAAAGATTATGGATGGTTAACTTTGTGTAACGTGTTTGGACAAGCAAGTTTAGGTATTAGCCAAGCGACTTCAGGTATTAGCCAAGCGACTTCAGGTATTAGCCAAGCGACTTCAGGTATTAGCCAAGCGACTTCAGGTATTAGCCAAGCGACTTCAGGTATTAGCCAAGCGACTTCAGGTATTAGCCAAGCGACTTCAGGTATTAGCTTTCCAGTATTAGCCAGCGAGTCAAGCTAAGCGAGTTTAGGTTTTATGCAAGCGAGTTTAGGTTTTATGCAAGCGAGTTTAGGTTTTATGCAAGCGAGTTTAGGTTTTATGCAAGCGAGTTTAGGTTTTATGCAAGCGAGTTTAGCCAAGCGAGTACAGGCAAGCGAGTTCAGGTATTAGGCAAGCGAGTTCAGGCAAGCGAGTTCAGGCAAGCGAGTTCAGGCAAGCGAGTTCAGGCAAGCGAGTTCAGGCAAGCGAGTTCAGGCAAGCAAGTTCAGGCAAGCAAGTTCAGGTATTAGGCAAGCGACGCAAGTTTAGCCAAGCAAGTTCAGGTTTTATGCAAGCGAGTTTAGGTTTTATGCAAGCGAGTTTAGACAAGCGAGTTTAGGCAAGCAAGTTTAGGTAAGAGAGTCAAGTTACTTTAGGCTCCACTTTATTTGTTAAATTGCGGCGTTAGGTTTAGAAAGAAGGTTAAGATCCAGGCTCAGGTTTGCTTCCAGCCTCGTCCCTCTAGTCGCTCCCTATAAAGAGGGTTCCCAGCTACCGTGTTAAAATACAACAGCTGGGATTACAGATATGGAGTACAGCAATAAATGACAAATATTGATTCAAACATTCTTCCCCCAAAATGTGGTGCAACATAAAATGGAGAAAATAATTACTTTCTCTCCATTGAAACCCAGTCATATCTTACGATCTCACGAGGTCCCGCCGCAAGGGGCGGACTTACGAGCTCTATAGAGTGCACTGTGTGTTGATGTTGGGTGTGGATTAATGTGCTGGTGTAGCCATCCAGGGATCCTCAGGGTTTATGGGAGTAGGACACTGGTGTAGTTCAGTACTGTGAATTAAATTGATGCAAAAAGTAGAATCAGTGTCAAGGGCAATCAAATGTCTATAAATGCAGGAACAGCCCCATCTGGTCTCAATCAGCATTTGATTTCATAGACTTAAATTAGCAAAAAAACAAGCATTTATTTACCGCAATAGTCCTAGTGCTGGAGAACCAGGTTTCAAAAAAATTCAATACGAGCCTCCAGGTGCATTGGAGTTACTGCGTTTAATTAACTTTAATTTAATTAAGAGCACACTAGTCAGTGGAGATGTTCACAGAAAAGACTTGTCTTCAGACCTTTATAAAGATCAGGAGGGATTATATAATTGCCGTTTGACGCGTTAGGTCTGTTCAAGGAGGAAGTAAATATTTACCAGCGTTGGGTCTCTGCACCATGACACCCAGCTGCCGCACATCTGGTCTCCCTTTAAGTCGCCTGAAGGAGAGGTCAACTTAATTGAACCTAAGGGGAATGGGTCACAAGAAAAGGTAAGGATAAATCAAAGCTAAACATGGATTAGCTTTTTTTTTGCGATATTTTGATGTAAAAACATTTAGGTGTACGATCCAACCATCAAAAACAGGCTCTTCTTATCATGTTTCCAATGTACCCCGAGTTGCTACGCCCTCAGCCACCAGGTGGCAGACTTGATTTTGTCAGAAGGAGCAAAATAGCCATCCAGCTTGATTACAGCAATAGTAGAGGAGCCAGTCAAAAGAATGCGTTTGAGCACCTTCAGCCATTGCCCTCCAAGACGCCACCGCCGCCACCGGGCCCTCCAGGACGCCGCCGCCGCCGGGCCCTCCAGGCCGACCGCCGCCGGGCCCTCCAGGCCGACCGCCGCCTCCAGGCCGACCGCCGCCAGGCCGACCGCCGCCGCCGCCTCCAGGCCGACCGTCGCCGCCGCCTCCAGGCTGGCCTCCGCCTCAGTCCTTCTGAAAGGCGAATGACACGTTCCATTTGCACACTGCACATTTCTCCCCGTACATGATGCAGATAATCAACTCCTCCTCTGCTCTAGCTCCCACAGATCTCCCTGATGCCCTACTGTGCAGTCTTGAGTGAGGTATTATTTAAACCATTATTTAACAGCCAGCCACACACACCTAGCCTACATCCTGGAGCTGGTCCTAATGGCTGAGAATGCATCTGACATTTTTCAGAACACCTCAGAGTTGCTGTATGTCAAAGTTTTAATTCTAAACAATTCACCAAGCCTAGAAAAAATGTGCAGCTGTGCAGTTCCGTGTCTCACCGTTCTGCATCCGTTGGGCTGCACGGCTCCCGGCCTTCCCTCCACCTGCAGCGAGCGCCTCCAGACGACCGCCATGGACCTCACGGCGAGCACCTCCAGACGACTGCCACGGACCTCCAGACGAGCACCTCCAGACGACTGCCACGGACCTCCAGACGAGCACCTCCAGACGACCGCCTCCATCACCTCTACTGAAACAAGACAAAATCCATTTAAACACTGGAGATTTTTTTCTCCTCGCTCACTCAGATATCAATAGCTTATCTTCTCCCATTCTGTGGACCTCCAGGTTGGCCTCCACCTCCAGGCCCGCCGTTGCCTCCAGGACCTCGGCCGTCTCCAGGCCATCTAGGTTGGCTGCCTCCAGGCCCTTCTGAAATTGAGACACAAGTTCCAGTTGCACACTGGAACATTTCTCCCCTTTCATCATGGATGCACTGAAGATGAGTTTAACTTTACTGGATGAGGAGCCGCCACCTGGCCCTCCATGCCGCCCCTTCCAGGTTGGACGCCTCCAGGACCTCCAGGCTGGCCTCTGCCTCCAGGACCTCCGCCTCAGTCCTTCTGAAAGGCGAATGACACGTTCCATTTGCACACTGCACATTTCTCCCCGTACATGATGCAGATAATCAACTTAGCTCCCACAGATCTCCCTGATGCCCTACTGTGCAGTCTTGAGTGAGGTATTATTTAACCCAACAGCCAGCCACACACACCTAGCCTACATCCTGGAGCTGGTCCTAGTGGCTGAGAATGCATCTGACATTTTTCAGAACACCTCAGAGTTGCTGTGGCTGCATGTCAAAGTTTTAATTCTAAACAATTCACCAAGCCTAGAAAAAATGTGCAGCTGTGCAGTTCCGTGTCACACCGTTCTGCATCCGTTGGGCTGCACGGCTCCCGGCCTTCCCTCCACCTGCATGGACCGCCACGGACCTCCAGACGAGCACCTCCAGACGACCGCCATGGACCTCACGGCGAGCACCTCCAGACGACCGCCTCCATCACCTCTACTGAAACAAGACAAAATCCATTTAAACACTGGAGATTTTTTTCTCCTCGCTCACTCAGATATCAATAGCTTATCTTCTCCCATTCTGTGCGTTCTTGAGAAGTATCATTTCCTATAAACTCCCAAACCAAGCCACACATCTAATCTTCATAAGGACACTAGTCCTAATGGCTGAGAACGCTTGGCCAACAAGCCAAGCACAACCAATGACTGAATTCCAGTTTTATTCTGAACCGTTTGACCACGCCAAGGAGGAGTTTATAGGATGTGCAGTTCTACGGCTCACCCGTCTGTTCCTGTAGGACTGAACGGCTCCTGGCCAACATCCACCTGCAGCTCCCAGCTCCAGACCCGATTTGTTGAAGCCTCTGGGTGTACAATCCGCTCCTGAACAAAAACAACTGTTCATAAATCATTTGGTACTCTGCAATCCTTGGAAATATTATGAAGCATGAGCTTGAATAGAAAATGTTCAAATCCTGTATAATGATTAATTGTTGTACAAATGTGTATAGTTCTATTGATTACTTTTTTACTTCTATAACATTTAATGAATAGTGGGAAACTACACAAGAAAAGTAAATGAATGCGGTTTTAACGCGGTTATATTAGTAAAGCAAGTCTTGCCCAAAAAGTCAATAAATGGTGACCACATTTTATCATTATTATTATTATTATTAACTATTTAGTGCTTCACTAAATTCCTATAGCAAGTGGAAACGTTACTCTCCTTCATTGGTGATGTTCATGTTCCTCGATATCTTCCAATGGACTCGTTTTGAAATCCTTCTGGATCCTCTGCGTTGAAGTGCGTTGTTCAATTTCCAAGGGGCGTGTCTAAAGGGCGCGATCTAAAATGGGTCGATGCTATTGGATAGGCCTCGACTAATCATAGCATTGGAACGGGTGATGCAGAAATACATATTCCTCAAAATCTTTGAGTAGTAGTCGTTCGTTCTTTTAGTGAGCATATACAGTCTTTAGTTCACCAAGTTCCATCTTTGTTGTTGAAACACCTCTACATGTTGCGTGTATCCAACCTCACATTAGATAGCCTAAAAAAGGGTTGCTATTGGTCGGTCCATTTCGTAAAGGGCAGAAAACGTTATATCGGAGGGGCGCCTGACCGCATATTTGAAGAGCAAATTATATACGAGGTCCGTCTAGTTCCGAAGCTATTGGTGAAACACGCAAAACGAATAGTGAAATGTTAATTTTGTCATTTAATTTGCATCTACATTTTGCCAGTGAAGGAGTTTAGGTTTGCCAATCCGAGGTCTAACAGGCAGTAAACATGTTCATTAAAATACAAATGCAAAGTCCACAGAACATAGCCTACGCGAATAAAAACCACATTGCACGACCGGCGGTCAACAGCAGCAGCAGCAAGTGTATTGAAAGTAGAAAAGTAGTAAAGAGCAGAATAGAATTGGGAGAGTGGTGTGCAAGTCAGACACCGCATCTAACCCAGGACCACCTTGCAGATCACAAGCAGCAAACCTTCTACCAGACCAACCAAACACACAACAACAGGCCCCCAGTCAGTAGGGTCAGTCAGACAGGTTTCCACAGAAGGGCTCAGTGGGGTTATGGGTTGAGCAAAAACAGACCCCTTTCTTCCTTCCACAAGTTTCCATCCTGGATTTTTCAGACATGTGGAGTCTGACATGTTTCAAGTTATCCGTGGATTCCTGAGGGCAGTGAAGTATCTGCAGAAGGTGACGTCCAGGTCCAGCGGTCTGCCGCATTGACCA
Source organism: Gadus chalcogrammus (assembly GCF_026213295.1). Classification (NCBI taxonomy): domain Eukaryota; kingdom Metazoa; phylum Chordata; class Actinopteri; order Gadiformes; family Gadidae; genus Gadus; species Gadus chalcogrammus. Next base: position 5,365,791 of record NC_079413.1, read on the forward strand.
CGAGATCTTTAACCGAGTGGGACCGCCTCGGTTTGTAGTAGGCCTAGAACAGTTTGTGTTCAACAGCGTGGAGGTCCTCGTTTCCATCAGAGTTGCTGCAGTTCTTCCATGCTGCTTCCACAGTGAGCACTGAGCAGAGGACACTTCCCAGTGTGGTGGTCGGTGCTGTAGCGGTCCACAGCGTTAGTTAGTCAGTCGATCCCACAGATAAACCACTCAACACAAACTACCACTTCCGTCAGCAAATCCACATTAACCTCCAGCGGTAAAACATGTACAATAGAGGGGCGAGAACAGACGACAGGAGGAGATGGGGAGAGTGTAACAGGTGCAGTGCTCATGAAGAAGGAAGTAGGCTACCCCGCGTTACTCACTGCGTGGGTCACGGTGGCGGGGGGTCCACGTCGGTGGCCACGATGTCCGGATTGTTCAGCCCACGCAATCCAACGCAAAATAAACGATTAACATCCGTAACGGTGGGGGCGCTTTATGAGGAGAGGCGGGGGAGACGCAGCTGAAATCAATTAAGAACTAGTGACCTCCAGAAGAACGTGATTGGTTGTGAGCGAGAAGCTCGAGACATGAGACGGCAAAGGCCTGCGTATTGGTTAGAGCGTTCAGGCACTGACTGATATGACCATATCAACCGGTGTGCTGACTACTTGACCACAAGGAACCATTTAATTTAACTGTATAGATTTTGAGAAACTGTCATTTGAAAAACGTACACATGCATATTCTCGCCTTTGCAAAATTGCATTATGTCAGCACTTTGAAGTGGGCTATAGACCGAATGTTGCGCAGCATTTATTATGACGTCATCATAGACTTTCTCAGCACCCCGGGCCCCGCCCCGACTCGGACTGACTTCCCGCGTCTCTGCATGACAGTGAGCTAAGTAGCTTGAGGTCATCCTATTTATGTTTCATCTGCCTCAAAAGATGGCATCCAGTTGAATGTAACTCCACATACCTTAAATGAATGAATTAATACAGAAAGGAAATTTTCAGGATTAGTCTGAATCTGGCTATTCTGTTTACCTGAAGGCAGACAAAAGCAAAAACTATATGATTGAATATATATACATAAAGCTCATGCTACAGAAAAAGACCACATCAGTGGGCCTAAAAGCAGAAAACTCCAACTACGGCTTTCTTTTGATCAAATATATTTATTGTCATGGAAAAAGATTACATGTGTATCTACAATAAAACGAATAAGATGACATTCATTAATTCAACAAGATGACATTTGGATTTGGTATATATTTTTTAAGGTAAAAATACTTTTACTTCTCTTCTTACTTTGGTGACTGGTATTCAATACTTTTAATATATTTTTATCAGGGCCTACAAACCCTAAAGCCAGCATCTGAAGGCACGTTTTGATTAACTCTTAATCAACCAGTTTAGATGTCATCGAAGAGAGGTTTGAGCAACAAACCTCACAACATATTTCTCCCACTATCAAAGATCAACCAATAAATTATCATTATAACTTATGGATCTCGAACGTATTGATCTTGATGAACAAAGCGATCAACCGCTACACAGACTTAGCTGGCCTTATTTCACATGATGCACTAGACATGGCTTAGTGTCACTATTCAATTAATGATATTGATTGTGCATATAAACTCCAAAGGATGTAGTTCCCTTTGTATCTTAAACAATTAATCACTTCATTTACTTTGGTCTGGCTTCTGTCACGCTTGCTTTTTCGCTTACTTTTGTTAAAATGTATTGTTGTGGTTGACGTGTCTAGTGGTTGGGGTGTTCGGCTCCCAGCTGAATGGTTGTAGGTTCGATCCCCAATGTCTGCTGTGGCTTCCTAGAGCAAGATGCCCAATTACCCCTACCTGCTTCTTAGTGTCTAAAGTAAGTCACTGAGGAGCAAGATGCCCCCTAACCCCTACTTGCTCCTTAGTGACTAATCAGAGGTAAGTAAGCTATCTGGATAAAAGCATCTACTAATTGAATAAAGCAGAAGTCCCCCTCCCCCTCTGACTGGTTCTTCAGTTCTGAGACTGCTGATTGGTTCTCTGGTTGGTTCTCTGTTTGTGATTGTTTCTCTGGTTGGTGATTGGCTCCCCGGCTCCCCCTGGTGTCCGGGGGTCAGAGTGCGTACAGTTTGAACTGCTCCTCCATGTCGCCCTCCGTCACGTCCCCCAGCACCTCCTGGTTGTCCCTCAGCAGGAGAAAGATGGCCGCCAACTGCTCCTGCTGCACCCTGCAGGCACGTGAACGTGCACATAAGCACACACGTTACACACGTCCACACGTCCACACACGTTACACATGTGCACACACAAAAACACGTTACGCACATGCACATAAACACACACGTCAGTAACACATGTGTACCCACAAACCTGCATGTTATGCATGGGTGCAAACAAACACACGTGTGACTCAGCTGCACCCACACATGCACACATATTGTAACAGCCCTTGGATTGGATTGGATATGCAAGACATAGTGAGGGGTAGGTTTAGGTGTTCCTTACGTTTTTAAACATCGTAGGCCCCGTGAAAACTATAGAAAGATTATCAAAATACAATGAGACATTGGCAATACGCTGACAATGAAAAAAAAAGAATGCATTCAAACTTTCCATTTAAAAAACCCACAAATCATACACACACAGGAATGAACACACACAGACTTTGTAGACAAAACATACAAATCTTAGGGGAAGTAACTTCCATTTTGTGTCTCACATCAGCACAACAGAACACACAATGAGATGAGTTGACCCTGAGATGTGTATTGTGTGCCTTGTGTTGTAGGTGTATAGTTTGTGCTGCTGTTGGCAGGATATAAGCACCATAAAAAGTCTGCAAAAAGTTTGACCAATTTTGACGCAACCTTGCTGAAAGTCGTCGAGTGTCCAGGGCGGTTCCCTCACCACACGGGTCTCAGAACCTTCTGCTCTCAGAAACCCACAAAACTAATACAAACACAAAAATGTGTAACAAAAATATATGAATAAAGGAAATAAAATGTCTATATTGTAAACGTTATATCTGTATTTAATTTAGATTTTCAAGGGCAACTATGTTAAAAATATTTATATAGAAAACAGCTGAAACAAGTCTGAAAATAGTATGTTAATGAAAACTTAGGAACTCTTATATATTTACTCTATTGATATAACTATTTAAGAGAGAAAGAAAGAATTGAACACGTTTTTTTTTCACAAATCTCTTTAATGAAGTTGGAAAGTCCTTGTTCAGTCCTTTTCAACCAACAGTTTTGAACATTCTTAATAAGCCCCTGTCACACATAATTCTCTGTCAATTACTGAGATGACCTTTCATGCAACGTTGGTGATCTTCCCTATACACACATGCACCTACGTTCTGGAACATTTCGTCTTGCGCTCTTACATACATGGCCTAGCAATGCCGGAATGCATGGGCCAAGGGATAGGGATGTTTTATGCAGACTGAAAGGAGCTCCCTCACTTCAGACTCTCCAGTTTCCGGCCATACTTGAGAAAAGGAGCTTCTTTGCAAACAAAATAAGCTGTATCTATATTTGAATCGATCAACCGAGACGCAATGGCGCATTAAGATCCACAGTCATGGTTTAATAGACTGGATGTGTGAAAGGGGCTAAATTCATGCTAAGCTAATCGCTAAAGAAAGCTACACGACAGCATTGTCCAGCACAACAACCTTTAACATGCAAAAAACACAAATTCATTTACTTTCACTTTCCCCACTTTGGACACACACATATGCACGCAAACAGACAAACACACACACACACACACACACACACACACACACACAAACACAGAGGTACATAAAGGAACAAGATTTATGAAGTGTTTTTTTCATTTTGTTTCTTCTTGTCTGACATCTTAAACACACACATGTGTCTGTAAACTCTCACTCACGCTCACACACAAACATATATGTACACCCTTTGACACAAACACACACACACACACACACACACACACGTTGGTACACTCTCTCACAAACAAACACCCAAACAAATGTGGTTACTCCATTGCACTGTAAAAAAGAAAAAGGGACATTCAATTATATTACAGTTCAATATAAAAACATAAATTATTTCACTGAATCTACTGTATGACTATTATATAAATGTTAGGGTTATTAATTGACTCACCAGTAAATGTGTTGGTAGCTGGTAGCATGTAGCATGCAGATAGCAGTTAGCAGTTAGCAACACAGCATAGCAGCACACTCCACGCAGGGATTTTTTAACAGACTATAATTCATCCTGGACATTGATTTCAGATTAAACTATCAACAATTTAGGGTGACAACTTCACATTGAAGATTTGTCAATTTTGTGTGACGTCATTTTTCAGCGGTTCTCAAAGCTTCGACAACCTGGTGAAAATCTGCCCTCTAGTGGCCGATAGCATCTGTATTTTATTTAGAACTAGATAACTTCTTTAAATTGTCCAGAGGATAACATAGTAGATCAATACAAAAAACTACTAGTATTTATTGGAAAGACCGAATATTAATTTAGTTAGTAAAATGTACGTATTTCCAAGAAAGAGATCGAAGAGAAGTTTCCAGAAAATTCCAGAAGAGGGCGCTAATGACCAACCTTTCGAGAGCTACAAACAGCGACGTTTTCAACAGACAGCTAGCCTGCAAACCAAAAAACGCTTAGCAAGTTTGAATGTTTTTAGGGGGGGGGGGGGGGGGTGGCGTAATAAGATCTATCGTGGTGGTATGCCTAGTAGTAGTGTAGTTAAGCATAGTATAGCTTTAGTTTAGTGCATTGCTTTATAGTGTAATCAAGTATTGATGTTATATATATTATATATATATATATTATATAATATATATATTATATAATATTTATAGATATTGTACATTATATCAATATTTAATAGCAACACAGTAGGTAGTGTATCTTCCCCTGTTTACATTACAGTAACGTTTTAGTATAGTATAGTATACTATATAATGATATATTAAAACAAAGTTCATGTATTTCTTACCCTGTGAGTCTAACAGTAAGTTTTGTGTCCTCAGCTCACAGACAAGTCAGATCAGCTGTGAGCTCTATCCTGTAAAACATCGCAACACAGCTTGTAAATAAAGATCTGGGCATTCAAACACACGCCTGGCCCTAGGGGTCGGGGGGGGCGCAGCTGAGTGCTGGGCATATGGTTCGGGTGGGGCTGGTTGCTGTCAGGGTGCTAGCAGGGGGGTGGTGGGTAGGGGCGGGGTGGGGCATGGTGGTCTCGGGGTGCTGGGTGGTGATCACTGTGCTGGGGCTGGACTGGGCGTTGGGGGAGGAAGGGGGAGGGGGGGGGGGGCTATCAGATGCAGGGTGTAAAAGTGAAGTGTTTCTTTAAAATAAATTTATTTTTGCTTGATTTGATATGAAAATTAATTGTCACGGAAGGATGTGCGTGCGTGTGCCTTTGTACACAAGTGCCTATGTGTGTGTGCCTGCATTCTTCTGTGTGTGTGTTTGCATGTTAGTACATACGTGTGTGTGTGTGTGTGTGCGTGTGCGTGTGTGTCGAATATATTATCGGTTTGTGACTCATCAGTGCAGAGTCACAGTGAGCACTGTAAAAATAGAAAGAAATTCGACAAAAGGCAAAGAAAAGTTTCCTAAAGTAGTCATACATTCCTCTCTCCCTAGTGTCTCTCTCTCTCCCCTTCCCAAATCTTTCTCTCTACCCCCCCCCCCCCCCCCCCCCCCCGCTCTATCTCCAGATGTATTTCAAGACTCAGTGATGTTATAAGCACACCGACCAATCTGAAACGCTTACACTCCTCCCTGTGGCACAGCACGAAGATTAAACCCATATGTTTTGATTGGCTGCTGTTCTACTGAGTCATACTATAAAAATGTTGAGTATTTTTATTAACATGCACTCCTCTACATCAAACACCAGCCACCTCTTGTTCAAATGCAGCACTTGCTGCCTCATCCCACCCACACTGTCTGTCTATCCGACTGGTTCTCAATATTAGTCGGGAGAGAGGGAGAGAGGGAGGGAGGGGGGCGGGGGTTCGGCTAAGCGCGGAGGTATAAGATAGCAGGCAATAATAACATGCTAACATCAGTGCATTCGCTACACTTTAGCTGCGTGCTACCGTCAAGACGGTCTCGCTATGCTAGGCTCAGTCGCCAAATTTAACACAATATAACAGCGAAAGTATGCAATAATATATCTGCAAGAAAAGTTCAGGTGGGTGTGTGTACATGCTTGCATGCATGACTGTGGCTTTGAATGCATGTGTATGTGCGTGCATGCCTGCGTATGTGCATGCGCGCATGTGTAAGTGCGTGCGTGTGTGCATGGAAGGCATGATAAGCGGGTTACCTCTGCTCCTCCTCCATCTCCTCCTTGGTCATCAACGTCTCAAACCTGCTCTGTTTCTTCCCAGCCGCGAAGGTCACCCTCTCCTCGTCTTCAGCGGCCGTGTCTGAAACAAACCAGATCAAACCAGATCAGACCAGTTCAGACCATGATTTTAGGATTTGGTTACACAACGGGTGAGCACAACACACACACGCGTGTGGGGTCAGAAAGCCTCTTATCCTGAGTGTCTGTACAGATTAAAGAGTTCTCAGACAGATCTTCCGCCTCCTGCCACGTGTCAGTGTTACCAGGACAACTCTGTGGTCTGGCTGCTGCTCAATCTAAACAGTGAAGTTCATATGTACTGAAGAAGAGACCTGGATATTCCCTTTCACACAGGACCGTTTATAATGCATATATATATATATATTGCATAACCTTATCACTTAACACAACTCTGCGGTTTTATGGTGAACATAAACCTACACCCCCCCCATCAACACCTCCCATCATGTGTCTATTCAGAGAGCACCTCTAGGTGGGGGTGGGGGTGGGGGTGGGGGTGGGGGTGGGGGTGGGGGTGGGGGTGGGGGCTGGTTATCTGGCTCCTGCAGCTGCTGCTTGCACGTGAGAGAATGAGACCATCGCCTGAAACAGGGGTCAGCTAGGAGAGAACCTCTCATACACTAGGAGAAGCTAGGAGAGAACCTCTCAGACACTAGGAGAAGCTAGGATAGAACCTCTCAGACACTAGGAGAAGCTAGGAGAGAACCTCTCACACTAGGAGAAGCTAGGAGAGAACCTCTCAGACACTAGGAGAAGCTAGGAGAGAACCTCTCACACTAGGAGAAGCTAGGAGAGAACCTCTCATACACTAGGAGAAGCTAGGAGAGAACCTCTCAGACACTAGGAGAAGCTAGGAGAGAACCTCTCACACTAGGAGAAGCTAGGAGAGAACTTCTCAGACATTAGGAGAAGCTAGGAGAGAACCTCTCACACTAGGAGAAGCTAGGAGAGAACCTCTCAGACACTAGGAGAAGTTAGGAGAGAACCTCTCAGACACTAGGAGAAGCTAGGAGAGAACCTCTCACACTAGGAGAAGCTAGGAGAGAACCTCTCAGACACTAGGAGAAGCTAGGAGAGAACCTCTCAGACACTAGGAGAAGTTAGGAGAGAACCTCTCAGACACTAGGAGAAGCTAGGAGAGAACCTCTCACACTAGGAGAAGCTAGGATAGAACCTCTCAGACACTAGGAGAAGCTAGGAGAGAACCTCTCACACTAGGAGAAGCTAGGAGAGAACCTCTCAGACACTAGGAGAAGCCAGGAGAGAACCTCTCACACTAGGAGAAGCTAGGAGAGAACCTCTCAGACACTAGGAGAAGCTAGGAGAGAACCTCTAGGACACTAGGAGAAGCTAGGAGAGAACCTCTCAGACACTAGGAGAAGTAGGAGAGAACCTCTAGGAAACGAGAAGCAAGGAGAGAACCTCTCAGACACTAGGAGAAGCTAGGAGAGAACCTCTAGGACACGAGAAGCTAGGAGAGAACCTCTCAGACACTAGGAGAAGCCAGGAGAGAACCTCTCAGACAAGAGGACCCTTTCTAGCCATGAGCTGCTATGTCCCCTAACCAATACCATCTCCTTAATTACCTGTCTCTGTACTGTCCAACCCCAACCGGCTCCTAAGTGACCTGTCACTCTACTGCCTAACCCTTAGCTGCTCTTTAATGACATGTATGTGTTTAAATGTAAGTCGCTCTGGAGGAAATGGTAAAAACCGAGGAGGCCCGGGGAGGCCTAGTCAGGATGGTCCTGGGGAGAACTCACTGGTGTGAGGGACTTCTTCTGGAGAGGTCTCCTCAGGCAGGACATCAACGGTTGGTTCTGGGATGGGAGTCTCATCAGCAGTTGGCTGAGAGGGTTCTGTTGGAATGGTCGACTCTGACACAGACTCTGGTTCTGCTTCTGGTTCCGGCTTGGCTTCAGGTTCTGTGGCGGTCTCGGGTTCCTTCACAACAACCGGTTCTTCTACGACTACAGGTTCTGCTACAATAACCGGCTCTTCCTCCTGAGGTTTGGTGGCTTCAGGTTCTGTGGTGGGCTCGGGTTCCTTGACAACAACCGGTTCTTCTACGACTACAGGTTCCGCTACAACGACCGGCTCCTCCTCCTGTGGTTCTGGGAGTGACTGAAGTTCTGGCACTGGGAGCGATTCTACCAACAGTTCTGTCACTGCTTCTACAGCCGGTGCGACTGGTTCTGGCTCAGGGATGGACTCCACCACCACTGGTTCCGGGAGGGAGACGATCTCTGGTTCTGGTTCGGGTTCAGGCTGTGGTGCAACCTGCAAACACATGAACGACATCATCACACATCCTAACATCATTAAACCAAAACGCAGATAACTCAACCCGTCTTGTTAAGTCTGACCCAATCTCGGAAACCATCGGCTATCTTCTAACAACGATTTACCTCCGGGGACCACCGGCGGCATTTCTCGGTTTCGGTGTAGCCAGGTAACGGATAACGGATCAATTCTTTTTTCATTTATCCGGGCTAAGACTTCCCGTTTACAGTCCCAATCGCAACTTCGGACTGGGGTAGAAATCAGACGATAACAGATTGGTTCAGAGATCATTGCTCTCCACACGGACTGCTAACATGCCTGTGACCAAAGCCCGCTGTAATGAGAATGCTCAACGCTACTCGGACTATAAAACGACTACCAAAGGAAACCAGGACCATTATTAAGTCTAAAGTCCAAAGTCCCCTTGACGGTGGAGCACTTTGGATAACTTATTATCTTATTCGTCAATTGGTTGACCAATAACGTCACAGCATTTCCACTAGGAAGGGCTAACACTTAACTGGCCAGCAGGTTTTGTGACCTGTGTGGGCGTGCGTGCGTGTGTGCATGTGTGTGTGTGTTTGCATGTGAATGTGAGAGTGTGAATGCGTGGGTGTGTGTGTCACTAGCAGGCCTCTCTGGTGTCTATGTGAAGAGGCCGTCTCCACCTGCCGCTGACACAAACAACAACAATCACCATGCCAACTACACCTACCTGCCTATGACAGCTTTAGACCAGGAAACGCACATACACACACACTCACATGCACACAAGGTGTGTGTCGTTGAGAGAGAGAGAGAGAGAGAGAGAGAGAGAGAGAGAGTGAGAGAGATTAAGAAAGAAGAAGAAAGGAAGAGCTAGAGAGTTAATCTGTTGCTCTCTGGTTGTCTTGAATCAAACTCTCCACTGTGAAGACCAAACATCTTAATTTTATTAAATGTTGGTTAGCCATCACATGAGTTTCAAAATAAAAGCCCTGCGAAGTGAGTTTCTAAACCAGCAGGTAAACTGTCTCTGTGCAGCCGCCGTCTCTGGGCTAGACACTGCCAGCATTAGACGGCATGATTCAGCGAATCTGGCAGACAACTAGCCTCATCATGTCCACATCCATCCATCCGTCTCCTCCTCCTTTTTTAACATTACCCTACATATCTTTAGCTGACACTTAGGTCCAGGGTAACTTACACTAAGTGCATTCAACAATGAAGATATAACCCCTCCTCCTCCTCCTCCTCCTCCTCCTCCTCCTCCTCCTCCTCCTCCTCCTCCTCCTCCTCCTCCTCCTCCTCCTCCTCCTCCTCCTCCATGTGACACAACAAATCCCCTGACAGTCCCCGCCCTCCGATGCTATCCGGTGCATGCTAGCGAACATACTGGAGCGCTAATGACAATGTTAAAACAGCTGGCACCTCAACCTCCGGTTAGAGCTTGCTCCCAATTTATCTTTATTATGTATCTTTATTCATATTCCATTGTCCATATTTATTTGTATTTTGTCCCAATACACAAATCCCGCCCACTCTTGGCCTGTTTATCCCTTGATCATCTACATAATATAATATAAGATGGATGCGTTGCTTGTTTGAGTGTGCGTGTTTGTGTGTATTTGTGTATGTGTGTGTGTCCTGTAATAACAGTATAGTGAAGATGTGTCAGTATGGGCATTAATGAGTGTGTCACCTGTAAAGACAGAATGATGTTTTAGAATGTGTGTTTGTGTGTGTGTATTTGTGTATGAGTGTGTGTGTGTGAGTGTGTATATGCGTGTGTGTGTGTGTGTGTGTATATGCGTATCCATGTGTGTGTGTGTGTGTGTGTGTGTGTGTGTGTGTGTGTGTGTGTGTGTGTGTGTGTGTGTGTGTGTGTGTGTGTGTGTGTGTGCGTGTGTGTGTGTTCTGAGGATATCTATCAGTTGTAAACACAGACCGGCGCCTCAGCTGCCTTCACTCCTAATATGGTCACACACTTCTCCCTGCTATTCTGTGATGTCACCCCTCAGGCTCCCCTCAGACCACCACCATCCAGCACAGAGGGACGGAGGGTCGGCTAGCAGTTGAACGGAAGTTTTGAACGTGTGTGGGAGATGCAGCAGGCCTGTCAATCAACATGAGTCTTCATACAGCTGTGTGTCAGGAGTGTAAGAGTGTAAGTCTAAGACCCTTGTGGCCCACTATAGCGATTCACGGCCCACCGACGATGTTTAGGGAATTATGTTTAACCATTAAGGTTTTAAGGTGAGTTCCATTCAACCAGTAATGTGCTAGACGGAGGTTATATTCAACCCTACATTTGTAAAGTGTGGTTCTATTCAACCAGTAAGGTTCTTTAGTTAGGTTATATTAAACCAGTTAAATTCTTAACTGTTGTAACATTCTCAAGTGAGGTTATATTGGAACCAAAATGTCCACTAGGTGAGGTAGGACCATTATTCAACAACAAGTAATGTTCTAATCTCCTGAACACCCTATATGTTAGTCAGGGGTTTTCTGCTGACTCAGGCTAGCACCCTGGTGAGCTAGGTGTCAGTCGGTTCTGCTGAGGTCACTTCCTGTTGAGGTCACTTCCTGTTGAGGTCATTGTGAGCAGGTGGGGAGCTACGGTCTGGCTCCTAACAGATTAACTGCTAGAGAGAGTGGGTGGAGAGGGGATATAGGAAGGGAGTGAGAGAGCGAGAGCAAGAGCGATAGTGTGGGAGAGCGAGAGCAAGAGAGAGAGAGAGAGAGAGAGAGAGAGAGAGAGAGAGAGAGAGAGAGAGAGAGAGAGAGAGAGAGAGAGAGAGAGAGAGAGAGAGAGAGAGAGAGAGAGAGAGAGAGAGAGAGAGAGAGAGAGCAAGGGAGAGAGACATAAAGGGTGACAGAGAGGGAGAGTCAGCCAGAGAGAGCAGAGGGAGAGAGGATGACAAGGAGAAAGATAATTGAATCATTCCTGTCTTTCCTCCTGCATGGTAAATGCAGAGTTAACTCTTAAGCTGATCAGTCCTGATATGGTCAATGACCATAGAAAAAACAACAACACAAGACCATAGAAAATACTTTTAATTATAAACTCTTTATAACAGTAAATATATTGTATTGAATTAATACTGATTAAATAGAATACACCATTTGCAAAGAACGTTTGTGCTTAATATATGAGCACAAGTGTGCTTAATATATATATATAAAAAAATTTATATACATATAAGCATGTTACCCTCTAGTATGTCTGCCTATTCAGACACCTCTCAATCCATATCTATCTGTTTATCGATCTATTGTGATGGGAATATGTTGTTTACTTTTAATTGTTTTCTATTCCTTGTGTTGTCGAGCCACCTTACCTGTTTCTACTGGTATCTAACGTTAACCTTTTTGGTAAACTGGTCTCAAGGGAGCAGCTGTATTCTGGGCTCACTCCGCTAGAGACGAGGAGACTAGTGTATGCTATTGTCAACAACTATGGTGTGCTTTTTTGCATTCAGAAGACTCATCTTTCCTAGACGCGATATCTCGTAAAGAAATTGCCACGACACCATCCATCCATCAATCAATCCATCTGTTAGTCTGTGTCTGTCTATCCATCTGTCTCTCTGTCTATCCATCTGTCAGTGACTAACTACCCCCCCCCTCCCTCCCTCCCACACACCCACACACCCACACACACACACACACACACACACACACACACACACACACACACACACACACACACAGACCAAACACCAGATTAATTCAGAGTCATTAAGCAACCCTGTGCGTGGCTACACAAGACAAACAGGAAGTGTCTGCTAAAACTCTCGTCCAATCCGACAACGCAGTGTTCCGAATCTGATGACCCCCCAACTCTCTCTCTCTCCGTCTCTCTCTCTCCGTCTCTCTCTCTCTCTCCCTCCCTCCCTCCCTCCCTCTCTCTCTCTCTCTCTCTCTCTCTCTCTCTCTCTCTCTCTCTCTCTCTCTCTCTCTCTCTCTCTCTCTCTCTCTCTCTCTCTCTCTCTCTCTCTCTCTCTCTCTCTCTCTCTCTCTCTCTCTCTCTCTCTCTCTCTCTCTCTCTCTCAGGGGGAGGGGCTGAATATTCCGGAGGTTTACGGGACAAATACCACACCAACAGAATTAACGATGAGCAGGCTGGCCTATTGGCCTGTCTGGAGCACATAGAATTAGGAGACGCATTCGTCATCCACCGCTGGCGCCGTTCAGCGTCTTAAAGACGGAGGGCTGAGCGCTTAAGGCATAGATGTGTTTGTCTCCATGGTAACAGAGCTGCCAACCACCAGATTACATTCTCATGAGTATGGGCTTTAATTGGCTTTAGCTGCCATCTTGGTGCTTAAAGCTAGCTAGGTTGGGGGAAATGAATGCAATGGCCGCCAGGTCAATAAGAGCCGGAACTGTTGGTAGTGGAATCAGATCAGTATATCCATGTAAGAATAACTTTATATTTCATTCTACAGTACCAGTATGGGTTTATGGTACCAGTAGGGTTTTCGGTTGAATGAGTTTGGTCGTCCTGGTAGAAAACCCACACTGCCAGCCTACTGTCCAGACATACCAGTCAACAGAACAACAGACATTTGTTCTACTGAAACACAAACACTATGAACAATAGGCCAAGGACAGCCTCCGTGGTAAAGACTAACACAAATAACCTCGGGCTAGTTTGATATCTGCAGTGCTGGTCTACCCAACCAGATGCTCTTTGTTAAATATCGACCTGTTGGAAACGTGTGTGGCATCAACCATCAGGTGACTTAACCCAGGGGCACCTATCATCTCCTCTACTGCCATACATAAAAGCTAAAAACAGATCTGCTGCTATAGCACATCATAGCATGTCCTAGTGCAGTGTAGCACAGCATAGAGTAGCCTAGCTTAGCCTTACCAAGCACAGCATAGAATAGGCATGCATCTGATCCAACATGTGCTGGGTCACGCCCATTATAGCCCCTCACTCTTCTTGAGTTCCAGGGTGGGTTTCTGCCTCGTGACGCGCCCCACGGTAAATATAGAATGCCGCTTTGACACCAAATATAGTGGATTCATTACTGTATTTTTGGTGTGCGACAAAGTCATGTCACCAACCGTGCGCCTATGGTCTATTCGCGGCTCCAGGTGCTGCTGCCCTTTCAATCGGTCACACTTCAGAACCTGCTGAGTGGACACAAGTTTAGCTGAAATATGTGCACTTTAAATGTAATAAGTCCACTTTACTTAAGTCTAGTCTACTTTAAATGCATTAGGGCGCCTTAGTCGCCGAAGGCTCAAGGCTTGTGGTTATAAAGCGACACATTGTGAATGGTACGGTTCTACACAAAGCACAAAGCCTCCTTTCTAATGAAGACCGTTAAGTGTAAGGCAAGCATGGACGACTATATTTTCGCTCTATTTTGGTGTGCGATTATTATGATTAGGCTAAATGTGATGTGTGCAGTAGCTACATGGTATATATTTGGAGCATACAGTATTACGCGCGGTTGTGCGTAAAAAGTGTGGAGGCACGAAAACGCTAAAAACAAACAAGCTGTAGGCTACTGTAAACTTTTGAAAAATGCAAAGACCCGCGGCATGTGAGGAAAGGTAGGCCTACATGCTTTTGAGTTAGTAGCATAAATTAATGTAACAAGGAATTAAGTAGAATCATTTTAAATGTAATTCCTACCTCAACTTCTGTGATTTGATTGCCAGAGACCACTGTTTCCACGGGTCGTACCTCCTCTACCACAGGGGCCACCTCTTCTACCACAGGGGCCACCTCCGCTACCACAGGGGCCACCTCCGCTACCACAGGGGCCACCTCCTCTACAACAGGGGCCACAACGGGCACCGGCTCGGCCTTGGCCACCACGACAGGTTTCACTTCTTCGATCACAGCGGGCTTCTCCACTCTGGGCTCCACGTTCTGAACCGACACATAACTAGACGAGGAAACTTCATCCTTCTCTTCAACCACGCGGCGTTTCTTTTTGTTCGCAGGTGCCTCGACCTTCTTCTTGTTCAAGTAGGAAGACGCTAAATAAATGGCTACTATGGTGAACAGAATGGCCGGAATGATGACCGCAGGGTCCAACTCCATCTTTGGTATTTTTTTTATAAAAAAAATATAAAAGTAAAATTCTATGGCTTCGTATTGAGTGTGTTTGCAGTCATTTAGTTAGACCCTGTGGCCACCGCGCCGTCTGCGGAGAGCGTGTTGTCAAGACAGTAGATCCGCTCAGACTGCTGCTTTCCCCGACCGCTGGTGCGCAGACTGGAGCTGCGCGTCTCCGCCGGGCGCGTCACGGACACGGGCCGCAAGACCAGTCACGGACACGGGCGGGCGGGGCGCTTAAAGATGTAACACGGTTTAATTGGGCCGACAGTCAGAACGTCTGTTCTTCAATAAAGAGATAAAAATCGTTCCTGTAAAGATAGCTTAATTGGAGCGTATTCGAGCAGGCCGTTTAAAGCATACATAGCCCTTGGAACCTCGACCCCCCCTCCCAAAAAAACTACTGAAAAATCAAAAAGTAGTCCCCCCAATATAAATAAGGCCTATTTCTAAATAAATCATGTAATTGAAAATATATATGTGTATCCTGCTAGGTGGTCTGATCCGTTGCAATGTGTCGACTCGTTACACCCCCTATGTCTACTTTACAATGGGCTGCATTTGTGGATGTGTGCCTCTGTAAAATATGGAAAGATGTACATTGACGCCTGCATGTGATTCAATTAATATTTGTGTCCCCTCCAGAAAATACCCTTTAATCTTCATCTTCCATATAGCAGTAGTCCCTGCAGTCCACAGGCTGAAAGTTAGACTCAAAATGTTTCCATGATTATTTCTTTATTCGATGAAAATATTTGACAGACTCATCAATAAAATTTGTTTCCCCTGTGGTCCATGTGGAATAACAGTCACATGGCTCAGAGACGTCAGACCAATAGCCAACAGAGCTCCCTTTCAAACCCAAACCACCGGTGGGTAAGGAACTGAACAGGAGGTCTCCTAAATGGGCATGGCCCACCGACACATCAGATAGACTGGTTTCAAATAAGGGCCACGAAGATCAGTTAACATTCAGAACTGGGGAAAGACCTCTAGAACGGGGTATTGGGAACTGGTTTGACGTTTAAAAGCAGGGCTACAATTCAGAACCAGGGCCAACTCTCTAAACCAGAATCAGAATCAGAATCAGAATCACTTTTATTACATCTTATTGTACAGTACACAAGAGTAAAAATCTTAAGCTTGGTTCCTCAACCTTCACAAGCAGCAACAGTAAAAGATAAAAAAATAAGAATAAGAAACCATATGAAAAGGAACAAAGTAAAAATAAATAAATAAGTAAGTAGCAGCATCAATAATACTAAAAAGTAATGAGGTGTAATAAAGTATGAAGTGTAGTGTGATCAAGTGTCAACAACAGTCTGTTGTTGTGGTGTGCGTGTGGATGGTTGGGGGGTAGTGTGTTTTTCCATGAGTCTGACTGCTTGGGGGAAAAAACTGCTTGTCATCCTCTGGGTTTTGGCCCTTAGGCTTTGGTACCGCCTCCCTGACGGCAGTAGCTCAAACAGTTTCTGGTTGGGGTGGCTGGGGTCTCCAATGATTCGGAGGGCCTTCCTGACACACCGGGCCTTGTAGGTTTCCTGGATGGAGGGAAGCTCACATCCGCTGATCCTCTCAGCTGTCCGCACTACCCTTTGCAGCATTTTGCGGCTTTGGGCAGTGCAGTTCCCGTACCAGGCAGTGATGCATCCAGTCAATATGCTCTCCGTTGTGCCTCTGAAGAAGGCCCCCAGGATCTTGGGCCCCACGCCAAACTTTTTCAGACGCCTAAGGTGAAATAGGCGCCGCTGTGCTTTTTTCACCACCTGGTTGGTGTGCTCCTCCCAGGTGAGGTCTCTGGTGATGTGGACTCCCAGGAACTTAATGCTGTGTACCCTCTCCACAGCAGACCCATTGATGGAGATGGGGTGTTGAATCTGTCTCTTCCTTCTGAAGTCCACTACAAGCTCCTTGGTTTTATCGGTGTTGAGAATGAGGTTGTTGTCCTGGCTGTACTGAGCCAGACAGTCGACCTCGCTCCTATACGCCGTCTCATCACCATCAGTGATCAGGCCCATGACTGTCGTGTCATCGGCGAACTTGATCACTGCATTGGAGCCGTGTGTAGCCACGCAGTCGTGGGTGTATAGGGAGTAGAGGAGGGGGCTTAGGACACAGCCCTGGGGGGCTCCTGTGCTGATGGTCAGAGGGGCGGAGATCTTAGGACCCATCTTCACCACCTGTTTTCGATCCGTCAGGAAGTCAAGGATCCAGTTGCATAGGCTGGGATCAATGCAACAGCATCCTCACATAGGTGTTCCTCTTGTCGAGGTGGGCGAGGGCTAAGTGGAGTGCTGTGTCAATGGCGTCATCTGTCGATCTGTTCTTCCGATAGGCAAATTGGTGGGGGTCCAGGGCTGGTGGCAGCATTCTGCAGATCAGCACCTTGATGAGCTTTTCAAAGCATTTGCTCACTATGGGGGTGAGAGCAACAGGGCGCCAGTCGTTTGGGCATGCTACCTTGCTCTTCTTTTGTACAGGAATGATTACTGATGACTTGAAGCAGGCTGGCACTATGCCCGTTGAGAGGGAGAGGTTGAAAATGTTTGTGAATACACCAGCCAGCTGGTCCGCACATAACCAGGGCTAACCTCTATGAACTGTGTTAACCTTTAAGACCAGGGCCAACTAGAATTAGCTCTGTTGACTTGGTCATAAATACTCAAATGCTTATGCTATGCTCTTAGTACTGACAAGTACAGTATCTATGATTTTAGATGAAGGGAACAGCCACGGAGAGAGACCTTATTTTTGGTCAAAGAAACAAAGACGCAAACAGGACTTCATATAGGCACTTTAGTCTGATTAAAGACACAAATACAGCTTTTCACATGTGTTAATTTCCAACGTTTAAGAATGAGATCACATGGGCAAGGGAGACAAGCAGAAAGAGACTCCATCTTTAGAAAATCAGGTGTTTGGAATCACAGTGAAGAACAGAAGATAAGATGGAAGGAACACTGACATCAATACACCTTTCTTCCTTATTCGTTACAGAACCATAGAACAATGAGTCGTTTACCAGAAACATATGGATTTGTGGGGTCACGCGTCCCGTAACAAATGTCGGACTCCTCGAACCGATTAAATCAATGAAACCCAAGGCCCGACAATTTAAACGTCACATGCCGATGCAATTCTCGTGAGTTTGGCGCCCCCTTGTGTCTGCGCAGAGCCCCAAACCACTCCAACATTAAACATTTTGTGATTTAGGATTTAAGATCAAGAGACTAGCCGTTCAGAATTACCTCGTCGTAGCAGCATATGGCACACCATTCCCCAGGAGAATGCTACTTAAAAGAACATCATAATCAAGAGCAAAATCGCATCCAACAACCACCAAAATACTAACCACCAAATCAATTGTTTTATTACAGAGGATTTGGTATTCTAGTGGATCACTTATTTCGACACCTGAGAACCGTTAACCCTTGAAACCACAGCCCTCTTCCCTCCCAAAATAAATTTCAAGTACTGGTGAGATTAAAAGGGAAATGCGAATGATCGTATGTTTGTTTCCCAGGGTTTTTGAACAAAGCTGATCCGTTTAATTTCCTTAAGGCTGACCGACCAGGTTGACGGCAAACAAAGCAGGTTTTTTTTATCCACAACCCAATTAGTTCAGCGGACAAGCCAAGCATAGACGGCTAAAATAATAGAAGATATTAAAGTGGCATTTAACGCAAACGTCCTTTAGGGCAGCAGTGTGGCCCAGTGGCGGAAACTAAAGCAACAGGGGCCGTCCTAACTGGACAACCCTAACCAATACAACCCCTCTAGCGGATGCATGGCCTCAGCTCAAGGAGCATACTGTGTTTCGGTAGTGTGGTCTACTGCCCCACTGTCCTTATAACCGAGCCTCTTCCCTCCTCATCAACCTCACTCAAATACCAGAACGGGTGTTTAAATCTGAGCTCTAGTACACTGCCCCCCCCCCCCCCCCCCCCCACCACGGTATGACATCTCTAAGCTTCACTATCATCTCACTGCTTTGAAGACATTTTGGAAGGTCTTATTTCCCCGCATCCTGTACTTAGAAAGATAGCCATGATGCCCAAAGGACCCAGAGGACCCCAGAGGACCCAGTATGCCCCCAAAGGACCGCCTCCCGCCTCATCTCCAAGACACTTCCCTCCCTCCCCCCAGACAAAGCCCGGCGGTCATTAGTGCTAGGTGACTGCATCGTGCATGCACAGGTCGAGGTGAGTGGCATGGCTGGGGAAGGTGGGGGGCCTTATGTAGAAGTGGACGTGGCTTGGGGTCACCGAGACGAGCTTCGCTCCTTGCTGATGCAGTCGTCCTTATTGCTGCTGTCGCCGTTGGATACGCCGCACGTCCGCCGCTTCTTCCTGCGGTGGGACATCCCGGCGTCGGCCTCCGAGCCCGAGCCCTGTGTAAAGGACACGCACACGCCCGTTACCGACCCTGTACTCCAGCCCGGACCTTTAGGTACAGATCCAGTGTCTCTACTGATCCGTGTACCTCAGTCCTGACCTTTAAGTACTGCTCTGGTGTCTTTACGGTACACAGAACGAAACTGGGGCTGAACATCATAGTTTACCTTCAGGAGAGAGATGGCACACTTCTATATACTACACTATACGGTAGTATTCCATTATATAATACTATGTACTCTAAACCCAAAAATATATATTATAATATGCTCTCCTCACATAAGGTGCATAACATTATGGATTGACCATTATTTATAAAAAATGTGGATTGATTAAAAACACAACTTTAGCACAACTCTTCAATGACTTCCCTCTGAGGGCTGTAAGTGACAGCTAATGAAAAGATGGAACTGAGCTGAGGCTACCATTCCCACCGTGAACAAATAGAGAAGTGCACTTTGTATTTGTACAACATTGACAGGAGGGTACTCCTGTTTCCAGCAAGTGAACAAGATAAGTAGGACTTTAGAACAGCTGTGAAGCAGCTTAATTACTACCATGATCAAAATAAAGATGTGAGCTGGAAGTTTCTTAGTAAGTTCATGGAATTCCTCGAACACATTGCAGGGACATAACATTTCCTGAACATCTTTGGCTGCGGGCGTACGATTTTGCAAGGGTTAGTATACTGTGGTCGAGAGACTATTTTGGCTCGGTGTGAGGGAGATATATGATCCCGATTCTGGGGGTCCGTGCTCAAAACTCTGTTGAAAGGTGGGTTCACGGGCAGATGATTTAGAGATGTGTTGCAACGGTCATATGTTCAGATGTTGGGCGGGGAACATGCTAGGGTACACGCCACAAGACACACACTTGGTACATAAACACGCCTGGGTAGATTAAGCCTGTGTACACACTGCCTAGGGACACTGCCCTAGGGAGGGACACTGCCCGTGGACACTCTGCCCTAGGGAGGGACACTCTGCCATAGGGAGGGACACTGCCCGTGGACACTCTGCCATAGGGAGGGACACTGCCCGTGGACACTCTGCCCGTGGACACAGTGCCTTTGTACATACTGTTCTCCTTTATGGAGGGGTCTTCACGTGGGTGGTAATAAACGCCAGGGGCATCGCCCTATGGCCGACTGCTATCTGAGACGAGCTAAAAATGCCTCAGGAGGAAACTCAAGATGGCAGCTGTACATGTGCAGCACCGAAATACAGATTTACTACAGTGCTACTATAGATTTACTTCTATATATATTTACAGCTATAGATATTTACTACTAAAAATGTGCTACAACATAATAACTGCTATGGAATTTAGCACTATAGATATCTTGTACTTTAGATATGCCACTATATATACTTACTTTTATCAAATTATAATTACAATAACAGTTTTACTACTACAGATTTACTGATATATTTATATGATAAATACTGTTTTAGATTTACCATTATAGATATTCACCCCTAGAGATATATAGTACTATAGAGCAACCATCTTCCATCACACAGAAATGTGTTAGAACACGTGCAATATGAAAACATTTGATTACCGTACAGCTCCCTTCAGACCTGAACCGTACAGATTTGGCATCAATGGAACACATTGATTGATTGCGTGTGCGTGCGTACATGTCCGTGTGCGCAAGCGAGCGTGTGCGTGCGGCCCGTACGTCAGAGTCTGAGTCAGAGGAGCTGGAGGAAGAGGAGGAGGAGGAGGAGTCGCTGGAGCTGTCGGAGGCGATGCCCGTGGACTCCTGGAGGTCCACCTTATCCGCCAGGGCCGCGAGGTCCGGACGCTCCTGCTTCAGCACGCTGAGAGAGAGAGAGACACACAGACACACAGACACACACACACACACACACGTCATCAGGCATAGCAGACGGGGGTCTATACTTTCGGTTAATTGTTTCCTCCCCATCAAAGCTTCTAGACTCAACTATATTTGCCATTGTAGTACGAGACCACGAAACGTGATCCGTGCGTTACACCGGTGGGCAGCTGTTGGCGGTGCCAGGGGACCCAGGGCGCTATGGTAACACGTCTCGTGCTGGGGGAGGAACACCACCCAGTGGAGGACATACAGAATCCTCACTGAACGCTCCTGGCTGTGTTTAAAGCCATGGTCTGGTCCTTGCTGGACGTTAACAGAGCCCCTAGACCAGGGGTCGGCAACCCTAGGCACGCGTGCCACCACTGGCGCGTGGCAGCATAATCATTGGCACACTTAAAAAATGTCACCGCACAATGCGGCAGCATAATTATTATTACCGATCTTTTTTGCACTTTGTTCTGTTTTGGGCATTTCCTCCCAGTGCAAATATGATTAGATGAGGATGGGATCCATTGAGAAGAAAATATTTTAAAAAAATTGCAAGTGGCCTGTATGCAGCGCCTTCACATGGTTTTGCAAAGCTGTACAGGTCTTAAAGATATTGATGTAGATGGTTCCAACATTCTCATCTATTCTTGTTTTTTACATTTGTCACAGTGCAAATATGTTTTTGAATGAGTTTCTGAAAATGGTGTTTTAAGATGAGACACATGTAATGTATGTAGTATGTTTGCTACATGTAATGTAGCAAAGTAATGTAATGTATGTTTGCTACATGTAATGTAGCAAATATAACAACAAAAAAACCATCTAAAATGTTGATGCATGATTGTGGACCATATGGAAATATTACAATTCCAGGTCTTCTGGAAATCTTTTTGGTCGCTGTGTCATAATTCATCTTAATATTTAATATATTGTCGCTTAAGGCACTCTCAATAACGAGAAAATGTCAAACTGGCACTGAATGTTGAAAAGTTTGCTGACCCCTGCCCTAGGCGTAGGGTGGTCAATCCTAGAGTACCAGTAGTCTCTGGTATCATGATCTGATGCCAGAGAGATACATGATCTGAAACCAGACAGACTGTTGATCTGATACCAGAGAGATACATGATCTGATCTTAAATACATTGCATTAACTTTCCCTTTATTTAGTACCAATTTTACTTATCTTTTTTATTTTATTGTATGCCGATGTTTCTCTGTGAAGCACTTTGAGTCTGCCTCGTGTATGAAAAGTGCAATATAAATAAAGTTGCCTTGCCTAAAGTGGGAGTTGGTTCTTACCGATACCACTTTCTGGACAGCTTGGGGCGGCCACGCACCGTCTTGTGCCAGACGATGGGGAAGTTGGTGGTGCTGGCGAAGTTCTGGGTGATGGCAATGGTGGTGTCCAGGTTCAGCACCACGTGCCACCAGCCCCCTGCACGCACACACACACACACACACACACGATAGTTAAGTCTTCTGAATGGCCATGTTGGAGATATTAACTAGCAGGGCTACTAATGTTATTAAGTACAAAGAATATCGATATGAACTACATTAGGTAGATTGACGAACACAGAGCTTGCGTGTTGTTCACGGATGTCACAAGCTCTGTGTTCGACAATCTACCTATAGAGTCTTAAAGACAAGATGGCGTCGACGGGAGAACTACTGATGGTATTGTGTGCATAAAAAGTATTTTTTAATAAACAATCTGTACACTTGCTACGTTTTATATTTTAACAACCTTATTATACTACCAAAGAAGTGTCGGGCTACTTCTAACCTTGGAAGTGGTTTAAAATACAGATTTAGTTTTTACCATAACACATGCCCCCATCGTTCCAAGTTTATAGCGTTCTGGTAGAATCTGTCAAAAATAGCCAACTTCAGAATGCGTCTACATGCACTTTTTTGCTACCAAACAAACATTCCAACTCGTTATCATACGAAACATATCCCAGATCCATTTTACACCGGATTTCTCCTTTAACTAGAAAGGTCCACATATTCAGATGATAAATAGAGGTTCATAGACGGTCCCTATGTGGTTATACTACACAGGTACCACAGCAAACACTTTACTTTAGAGAGGGTGCCTTGCCATCATTCTAGGGCTGTACGGTATGGACTAAAAAGTATATCACGGTATGATTTGAAGCAGAGACAGTAACGGTATTATATGACGGTATGTTAATTGTATCTTCTTATTTCGATATAAATGCTTCTGAAGGGGTAAAAATACTGGTTAGGCAGCAAAACTGCATTAAAAAAAATGCTCAATCTTTTCTCAAGTTACTTCCATTTCTGAAAAACACTTAAGATTAATAGTATTGAGTTCTTTCTCCACTTGCTCGCGGACCTTGCCGTATAGTTTTGGCATCTCAATTTGGCTGAAGTGTGTGTGGGCAGGTAACCCGTACCTGGGATCGAGTGTTTTGACCATCTCTTTAAAGCCCTTTCCATCGCCATTTTTCAAAGGGAACCATGTCCTTACACAGGTAAACAGTGACGCCGTTTGTTATCTCGTTCCACCGCTGGCTTTTTTCAACTAGGATCATACAAAACAAACTGTTCTTCCGATCCCTGGCTGTGATTTGTTAACTCGCAGAAGTCTGACCCTGGCAGCGAGCCAGCGGAGCAGAGGGTTTAGTTGCATTACCGCGGCAACTGGGATTAGGAGAATTTAGGTCACAATTAAAGCACCTGGTCATGAGGTCACCATGACTCATACAGGACGGACAAACCAACTACATTGAACAGCAGAAGACAGGTCGAGGTATGGGAAGAGTAGAGACGAAGAGGTAAAGGAGGACTGGAGGGTGAGAAGGAGCAGAGGAAGAGAGTGAGAAGGTGGAGGTCAAGGAGGACTAGTGGGAGAAGGAGCAGAGAAGAAGAGAGGAAGAAGGTGGAGGTCAAGGAGGACTAGAGGGGGAGAAGGAGCAGAGAGGAAGAGAGGTTCAAGAGGGGGAGGAGGGGTGTAGTTAGAGTAAAGAGGAGAAGAAGAAGAATAGAAAGGAAGAGGAGAAGGTAGAGGAATTGTAGCATGGAAGTGGAAGAGGTGGAGACGGAAGAGGTGGAAAAGGCGCCATCCCCCCCACTCACCTGGGACAAAGACGGTCTCCCCGGCCTTCTGCAGGACCTCCAGGGGTCTGAACTCAGCGGGCCAGCTGGGCTGCTGGGTGCGGGGGTACACCACAGAGAACCAGGTGACCGCCTCGTCCTGCTGGTTTCCCCCGTCTTCCCGCCGTACCTTGATCAGCTCACGGGGCGTATGCGTGGGGAAGAGACACCAGCGCTTGTGACCCTGCACGAGGGCGTTCCAGGCACTCGTGCCCAGCGGGTCTATGTGGATCCCCGTCCCGGAGCGAGCCGGGCCCATCACAAACCACCTGGAGGACACAGAGAGGGAGAGCGAGAGAAGAGGGAAGAAAGCTGATCAGCACCAAACAATGCTCATGATACAAACGAGAGCTACGTTGTGTCACGACAACTACAGTTTAAGCTAGGACTGACTTTTTTTTTTTCTTTTTGTTTGAGGATTTTATTAATCGATTGTTGTGGGATGTTAAGCCAATTTCAACAAATATGACAAAAAATGTACCATTTATTTAAAAAGCATTTTTGGTAATTTTGGTTGAAGTTGTCTTAACATCCCAACTGCAATCGATAAATAAAATCCTCAAACAAAAAGGAAAAATTAATTGTATGTTCGGCTGTTGCTGGACTGTATAGGCCTTTCCAATCATTTTCATTCAGTATATTAACCCCGCGAACTGAGCGCACTCTTCCTGTGCCAAACCTATAGAGTCTATAGGCAGAAGCTACCAAGCTAGTCATGAGTTTTGGGGGATTGGCTAGGGAGGGAGTCAACAGAGGACATATATGTGTACTTGTCTTCATGTTTAAGTTTTAGTCTCTAATTTTGAAAACAAAGACGAAAACTTTCGACTGCGTTGCAACTAACAAAAAGTTGTGTTGATCAGGGGCATGAAATAAAACGGCACAAGGCGCAGAGCAGAAGGAACAACCACAGGAAGTGGGCAGTGCGGACCTGTATGGCGGTCTGCGTTTCTCTCCGGCGAACTGGAAGAGGTCGTCTCTGAAGAACAGAGGAACCAGGTAGTCCTCGAGGAGCTTGCCCCTCTTGGCGTGCTCCCCGTAGCTGCTGTCGAAGATGTACAACGGGCTGTCGTCCCGCGTTGTCTCCAGGTACTCTGTGTAGTACTTCATCTTCATCTTCACCGAGTAGCCGTCATTGTCCTCGCCACACTTGAACTTCTGGTTGCGGTATTTGCGTTTGAGGCGCTCCACGGTCCACTTGTGGCGCGCTGGCCAGCTCTCCTGGCTGTTTTGCAGCACCACCGGCTTGTACGGCCGCTCGAAGCGCTGGATGAACTCCTCCGGGGTCAGCCGCAGGGTGTCCACACGCTCCACGTTGTCCTGGCAACACAAAGACAGCTTATCAGTCGGTACCGAGGCAATAGAGGGCGTGTGTGTGTTTTTGTGCTAGAAAGACATTCTTCTCCAATTGTGTGTACGAAGGGCGAACATATTTTCAAGGCAAAACCACCATGCAATTTAAGTAATGTTAAAAAGAAACCAGCTGAACAGAGTAACACATTGTTAAAGGTATAATGCAGCCGCAAATATCAGTCTCTGATAAACACAGGTTTCAGATTAACAGGTTGACTGTTGATCACAGTCACAGTAGACAATAGCATGCATGTCGCTCGGGACGAAGATGCAACAATATTATAATTAATATATACGGGTTGAAGTAGTCAAGAAATAAACAGGTTCCAGAATTTCAGTCCTTTGAAAATGAGCTCCAACTCAAATCTTATGCAACAGCAAAAGGCTCAATGTAGTGCTGAACTGCTGCCTACGTGCAACAAGACGTACACACAACTCTGGGTTGGGAACGTGAAACGTGCAGGATAGCAGGAGGCCAATGGAGGCTAAATTAGCCTCCGTTAGCCCAGCGGGAGCTACTGACAGGTACCTTGACTGTATGGTGTGACAGGTCGAAGGAGTCGCTGTAGCCATGCTTCGTCCAGTCTGACGAGTCCTTGAGCTCCGGCCTGGCATTGCGCTTCGCCTCTTTAATCCTCTTCTTGCTCTTGTGGTTCATTCCTCCAGTGGGACTGGGGTTGCAATATCAAGAGATCTAGCAAGAGGCTAGCTATCTAGCTACACTGGGGATATTATATGAAGTGATCTAGCAGCAGGTTAGCTAGCTAGCTAAACTGGGGCTGACGGAGAAGCACATTCGCTAGCGAATGTGTGTGAGGCCGGCTACGAACTGGGAAAGTTAAGCTAGTTTGGAAAATTCTTAGATAAAATCGGACGTTCTTTATTTAAAAAATACCTGGTGGGTTATCAATATTCTTTCATATGTACCGCTTCGCTCCTGTTTAATGTGGGAGGTGTTTGATGAACAACTAGCATGATGCTAGTCTGCTTTCTAATTATACAATAAAATGAGCCCGCCCCTCGCTGATCTCAGTGGACGCTGATTGGTTACAGCCGTTGCGCGTGGAGACGGTGATTCGTTGAACTGTAGTATACGCCTTCCCGCCACGGCTCCTCATTGGTCAATCACTTCTTGTTCTTTTGTTCAATGAAATCGGACTCGGAACAAGCGTGGTCGAATTTTGGGATGTATAGCATTGAGTACCTATTGAAGTTCTACTAAACCCAAATGGACGAAAGTATAACCTCAGATCTCGACATAGTTCTGAAATCATTCACTTTTGAAGAAATTGAGGGTACACAGGAATCACTGACTGTCACCATACCCGAGGTTTGATCCATTCCCTCATTATTCAGAAAAATAAACTCGGCTCACTTATAGCGATGTCACTTATAATATTCAAGTCATATTGCATTTTATTCTCCATTCTACATGTACTTAACCATTTACAGTATAGGAAGAATGTCAGTACATATGATCATTCTATACATGTTCTTTAACATATTGTTTCCAGGTTCTTGACCCCCAATATGGCATGTACGTGTGGCCGTCGGCGGTCATCCTCGCCCAGTATGCATGGACGCACCGTGGTCAGCTTGCGGACAAGACCCTCCTGGAGGTGGGACAGTTTCTGGGCTATTTATTTCCTTATTTGTAATGGTTCACTTGCGACTAATGAATGACTCACAAAGAACTTCACGGTATAAAATCTAAGACAAACATTACCTTAAAAAATACAGCTGGCCGTACAGGCCACGATATCTCCCTGGATTTAAAAGTTCCATCTTATTATATAAAAAACGTGGTTCAAATGCTACTCAATATCGAACAATCAAGACACGTAAATTGTGGCTTCAATTTGTTCATTCCCAGCTTGGGGCCGGTGTGTCTCTCCCGGGGGTGGTGGCAGCCAAATGTGGCGCCAGGGTGATCCTGTCCGACAGTGCCCGGTTGCCCCTCTGCCTGGAAAACTGCAGGAGAAGCTGTGCTGCCAACGGGCTGGACGGGGTACCCGTTATGGGGCTGACTTGGGGGGAAATTTCCCCAGCGCTAGTGTTCCTTCCTGCGCTAGACGTCATTCTAGGATCCGACGTTTTCTATGAACCAGAAGGTCAGTTAAGTGTGTCCCTATGCTCTGGATATCAGACCATTCGTAAAACGGTGATAAAATGATCTGTGAACTGCAGATTTCGAGGACGTCATTGTGAGCGTCGCTTTTCTTCTGAAGAAAAGCCCCAAGGCAGAGTTTTGGACCACGTATCAAGAGAGGAGGTTCGTACACGCTCACCAGAAACATGTTCATTTTAAACGCATCCGTTCAAACAATAGTTTTACATTTCTTTCAGCGCTGACTGGTCCATAGAAGCGCTGCTGCACAAGTGGAAGCTTCAATGTGTTAGTGTCCCGCTACCTAGCTTTAATGCTAATCGGACTCAACTAGCTGGCTCTACACTTCCTGGCCGACATACGGTTCAAATGCTAATTATTAAACTGGACGCCTAGCATCTATCCTGGTCAAGTATTGCTATGATTGAGTCTTACCTTGAAGACTTGCTTGAGAAAGATACACAGGGATTTATTGGATTGGTTCATTATTGTTGTATTACATTGAGCTTTATTGTTAGCCTCCTGCATTTCACAATGTAATGCACTTGCACGATTGTCAATAAAGCAACTTGGGAGAAAAAAAAATACGCGAGTCCATTTTAGACAAATCACCAAATCTTTATTTTCATTCACAGCGGAATAGGTACACCACATTCAGAGAGAGATGCATCATGGGCATGTAGCTTTAGCTTGATTAAAAGAAATGAAAGCAAACTTCAATCCAGGTTACCTTTCAGGATAGACTGGACAAGCAGCAGTCACCCCTTGGTAGTCACAGGAGAATACTGGACACAACGCCACTTAACAGCTAACCCGCAATACTCAACCGCTACACAACTGCAGCCTAGTGCACAAAAAATACAGGGAAGAAGATTAGAAACCAAAGAAAAAAAAGTCAACTACTGCCAGATCCTGTAAAAATACAATATACCTTAAAATCTGTGGTGGACTTTTGTGGTGGATTTAAACTGACTTAAAAAAACATGTCAAAGAAAATAGAAAAAAAAAAAAGAGAAATGAGACAGGCCGGTGTGACCTGCTAAACAGCCGTCTAGTGATTAGGTCGTTTTAGAGGACCCACGCATCTCTGCCCGTTAGTCAATGCATTTGGAAAAATATAAAAAGATGCCATTTTGTTTTAAAGGGGAGGACGACACTAAAGTAACCTTTACACTAGTAAATCTTTGCTTGGGTGGAATCCTGTCGTGGCCTTGAAGGTAGGTTGTCCTCGCCTGGAGAGAAACAGTCAAAATGAAGCATTGGTTAGGAGAAATTTATGTTTATGCTGAATCCACTCTGAACACACCACAACTTTGGGCTTGTTGAAGAGCAACCAAACACACTTAGACGACCTGTAGTCTCTACGCCATCGCCGACCCATGCTTTACTGCCGGGGCAGCAACGCATGGCTCAGACGAGGCGCTTACCATCCTACTATAGCAAACACTTGCATAACAAGCCGAGGTTAAGAGATACACAGGAACATTCACAGAGGAGTAGAGGGGAACCAACCTTGGCTGTCCCTGCAGCCCGGCAGTCTCCTGAGCGGACAGCCACCCGAACAGACATACCTCAACACAACCACCCCAACTCTCCAACCTGCTCCACAGCACAGCGGCGCTCACACTGCAACCCCCAGTTAACTGCACATTCTGCCCCAGCTCAACGCGCAACGCCACCTTTGCAATACAGGTCTCAGTAGCTTTGGTGGAGAAGAATGCCACAATCTGTTTACCATCAGCCGTTGAACAAGTGACCATGTTTCAAATCAAACTATAGGGAAAATACGGTTTGCCATGTGCCTTAGTAGTCAAGTGGTGGATTTTATTAATCAGGGGCTGCTAAAAAGGTCACCACAGTACATTTATGATTCCTAAACATGGATCATAGAATCCAAAACAGAAAGTTTAGAATTGGGAGCGTTGTGTGTTGCAATACCGGATGTATTTTGAAACAGGAAGTGAAGCAACATTAAAAATATAAATATTTCTCACTATAAATACATTTGAACAATGATGTGGATTCTTACCTGAAATATCATGTCGCTTTAAGGGGTCTGTCCTCCGTTCTCCCCTGCTGGTGGAACTGCGGGAGACTTGGGGGGGCTTTTAGATCTGGACCGAGACCCTTTGTTGGAGGCAGGGGTACGTGATCGGGACTTGCTCTTGGACTTGGACCTGGAGCGGGAACGTGACGGGGACTTTGTGGCCTTGGTCTTCCTTTTGGGCGAGGTGGACTTGGAACGCGAGTAGGAGCGGGACCTGGACCGGCTGTATCGGGACCTGCTGTGGGAACGGGACCGACTCCTGCTGCGGGATCGGCTACGTCTCCTCCGTCTGGGGCTGGGGGAAGCGCTAAATAAATGCAACGGGTTGTGTGGTTAGAAATTATGCAGAATCATACACATTACTCATGATTCCCGAGGCCCCAGATACATTGCTACTTTTATAGTCAACTTTTATGAAAAACACGATAATCAAGTTCCACAGGTTTTGCTTTTTATTCACTACTTTTATTTTAAATAAAACGAATGTTAGATAATTATTTCAGTTTCTAATGGATGCACTATATTTTTCTAAAATGGCGACGGCAATGTGTTAAAAACTACATAATCTTACCTTCTGCTACGGCGACCATAACCTCCGCTGCTACCACCGCTTCTCCGGGGTGCCCCGCCACGCCGTCCACCACCACCATCTCGTCCACCACCACCACCGTCGCGTCCACCACTACCGCCGCCATGGTGAGAATCCGGAGGGCGGCCGTAACGCGCCATTTGCACTCGCAGCTCCCGCCCGTCGAGCAGAGCGCCATCCATGGCGTCCATTGCGTCTTCGGCATCCCGTTTGTCGTGGAATCGCACAAAGGCGAAGCCACGGCTTTCCTTAGTGTACCGATCCCGAGGGATGTACACATCCCCGACACGGCCGTACTTTTCAAACACACGTCGGAGTGTTTCTGGGGATGTTCTGTACGTTAGGTTGTCCACCTTGAGCGACGTCATGCCCTCGACGTCGGGCGGAGGCCTACCGTAGCTCATCGTGTCGTCCAGCGAAACACGAGGGTAGAAACTCGACACACAGTCAGCTAAAAATAACTAATCTTCACCTGCGGACGGTTAACTAACCTTGATTTACAAAAAACGATCGAATTCGGTAGTCTCGGATGGATATTACTACGGTTTTCTTGCTAAAAAATGCTCATACTCACAAAGCCCGTCGTTCCTCGCCGAGCTACTGCTAGTGTGGTTCTCTGACGTCAGCACGGCTCTTTTATGTTCCGGTGAAAAAAACGCCGTTTGTTTTCCCCGAATCAAATTCACCGATTTGTATTTATAAATTCTATATTGAATAATTTTGTTCTGGGGGGGCTTCTCACTAGCGTAAAAAAGTTTTCAATCTTGTAAAATGTATTTATTACACTTTTTAAATAAAATAATCCGGAAGTAAATATACCGACACCGGATGTTTCCATGCTCTTGTTTTTTTCATCTAGTTGTTTGACTTTTAGTAACAACGGATCGGTGTAAGTCGATGAGAGTATATAGAGAGCCCATTCTGCTGTGATATGTAGATCTATTTATCAGAAGTACAACGCTGTTTGCAATAGCGGTTTATTTTGCAGATTTGGTTCCGTGTTGAATCAGCTGACTAAACTCACATGACACCGTGTACAGTCATAATGCTGGGACCACAACATATACTGGGATAATCTTATTTAAGCATTTGGAAAAACCTCGTCCTGTACTTTAGTAAGTAGCATATAGCACATGACTTTGCTATAAGGGCAATGTCGCTAAACGGGCAGTAACTTTACACACACCAGATCAGTTTACTTGAACATCCTGATTTTACGCCGGTGAGTACTCCACGTCTGAACTATTAACTCTCTGATCTTTATTTAAGAGCGATATCTTATGTTTAAACGTCAAACCTCTGTAAACTGTGGGTACACCCTCACGCTTTAATTGTCTTTTTGTATGCTATTTTCTTCGCAGACGAGGTGTGAAGCTCGTACATCTCTCCTGTATTCAATCAATCGAAGAATTTTGAACTGTGCATCATGACTCCGGAGGGGAAAGCGCTGTCAAACATAGTGATCCTGGGCTTCGGTTTCATGCTCATGTTCACTGCCTTCCAAACATGTGGAAACATAGAGGTAGCCCACATAACTGAACAATTACACTGTTGTAACCGTGACCTAAGACTTTGAGAATGAGTGGATTTTACATGTTGGGGTGATATTGTGTCAGGTGATTTTCCATTTCCATTTCAGCAAACTGTTATCAAGAGTTTGAACAACTTCACCGCGAGTGGATATACAAGGTAATACATTCGATAATATACATTATATATTTTATGCATCTTTCCGTTGAATCACATTTACCCAAAAACCGAACAATGACTATTCATTCTATGAACCAGAATTGTGATTAAAGTATTCCTCTGTTGCACTTGGAATACAGTGGGTCTGCAGAGCAGATATCTGCCTTACTGTTACCAGAGTTTGAACCAAGAATGGTGTAGCACTTTTTCTTCCGCTACATTAGTAGCACAACCACCCAGACTTCCTCAATACTTTTAAGTATAGGCCAATACAAGTTGTGATGGCAGAAGCTTCATTAGTATTCATCATTTGGGGCTTGGGAAAAGGGGGGTGACTAATTGGGATTGAGGGCTATACAAATACAATTTAATTTAATTCTCAAAATGTCCTTTTTTTTTACTGACTTTTTTTTTTTGACCCTATCGACTTTTACTGTGTTTTCCCCAGCATGTCCATCATCTACGGTGTCTTCTCGGCCTCCAACCTGGTGGCTCCCTCGGTGGTGGCCGTGGTCGGCCCTCAGCTCTCCATGTTCTTCAGCGGGCTGTTGTACAGGTACACAGA
This sequence comes from Gadus chalcogrammus, assembly GCF_026213295.1. NCBI lineage: Eukaryota > Metazoa > Chordata > Actinopteri > Gadiformes > Gadidae > Gadus > Gadus chalcogrammus. The sequence continues at coordinate 5,398,224 of NC_079413.1, forward strand.
GGGTGCTCACCACGCTGCTTTGAAGATTAAAAAAAGATTGCACACACACACACACACACACACACACACACACACACACACACACACACACACACACACACACACACACACACACACACACACACACACACACACACACACACACACACATATATTTGCTACTGTGACATGAAAATTGACATGTCCAACAGGACGGGTGAGCTATAGATTAGAAAGTTCACATGACAGGTTATTTACAAGTTAAACAAGCACAGCTCACAAAAATGACCCACAATCACATAAAAACAACAACCTGAAAACCACCCCTTGCAACGAAACAATCCAACGAGGAAAGTCGTGTTTGATATTTTGGACTGTAAAACAGTAGTATCGGACTCACCACGTTAGTGTATCATCAGTTCAGTGGTTGTTGATGTTCTCTCTATGTGGTCCCCAGTGCGTACATCGCCATGTTCATCCAGCCCCGAGTCTGGAGCTTCTACACGGCCTCGGTGTTGGTCGGCTTCGGAGCCGCAGGTAACCACAGTAGAACCTCCAGAACCAGCCCCGCCGGCTCCCAGAATTCATCCTGGTGGGCTGTCTTGGTTTTAGGCCCTAGTGTTGTTAATCTGGATTTGGTGTGTTGGTTTTGTGGGGCTGTTCATTTAGATTGGCTGTGTTTGGGTTTGTGCGTCCCTAGTGCTGTGGACCGCCCAGGGGAACGTGCTGGCAATAAACTCCACTGACACCACGATCGGGCGCAACAGCGGAATATTCTGGGCTCTGCTGCAGTTCAGGTCAGTGCTTGATTCTTAGCTCCCTGACATACATCTTTTATTAGTCCTCCGTATGGAACAGGAAGTAGTCATCCCGAAACAGGAAGTTTACAGAATTTATTCTCTTTCTCCAGCTTGTTTTTTGGGAACCTGTACATCTACTTGGCCTGGCAAGGACACGATCACATTTCAGGTACCCTTGAATGAAGGACTCTTCATTAATTTGAGTTTTCTCCCCTGTTATGTATGTGGTGGTAGGATGTCTGGCCATCAGCCCCACAGTAGGGAGGCCCAGGTCAATGATTATAATGGATGCCATTTAGGACACTTCTATGCAAAGGTTCTTGCAGTGCTGTGCACACATAAATACCATTATATACATGTTCCATTGTATAGATACACCAATGCTATGGATGTAGTTTGTATGGATATAATGGATATGTACCTGTATGTATATATTGTATGTTGGTCCCTGGCTCATGGTTCACCGTCTGGTCTCTCAGAGAAGGACCGGCAGACGGTCTTCATCTCCCTCACCGTCATCAGTCTGATCGGCTGCTTCCTCTTCTTCCTCATCCGCAAGCCGGACCCATCTGAGCCCACTCCCTCGGAGACCTCCGAAGCCCCCCTTCATACCGAGTCCACCGACAGCGCGTCCGTCTCCGGGTGAGTGACCGCAGCCTATATGATCTTTATGACATAGTGATGATTACAATTCAGCCTGTTAAAGGTGAAAGGTTGCGTTCCCTGACCCTGTTTTGTTTTCCTCCTCAGTCCTCCTAGGAGATCTCTCTGCACTCAGGCTCTGGACGCCTTTGGTAAGTCTCCTCCCTCCTGCTCGTCTCCTCTCACCTACTCCTCGTCTCCTCTGTGCCCCACTCTGACCTCTGACCCCACTCTGCGGTTATTAACGTTTGCGTTGTCTCGTTCCAGTGAAGGCCTGTAAGCTGTCCGTTACCAAGGAGATGATGCTACTATGTCTGCCCATCATGTACACAGGTGAGTAGAGTACATGATAGTTTACCTGGTGAGAGAGACTTTACCTGGTGAACCTGACTTGACCCGGCATTGAAGCAGACTTTCCCTGGCGAAATAAACGTGCCTATTGAAACAGCCTTTGGAGATTGGAAGTTTAGAAGGGGTGGGAAACGGTGATGTAATGGTTTGGGTTCTCCGCCCCTCAGGTCTGGAGCTGACATTCTATAGCGGCGTGTACGGAACCTGCATTGGCGCCATGACGCGCTTCGGACACAACGCTAAAGGCCTGATCGGAATCTCAGGCATTCTCATCGGAGTTGGAGAGATCCTGGGTAGGTAGGACCGGTCCTGGTAGGAAGAAGAGATCCTGGTTAGTAGGAGAGACACTGGTAGGTAGGGGAGATCCTGGTAGGTAGGGGAGATACTGGTAGGTAGGGGAGACACTGGTAGGTAGGGGAGATCCTGGTAGGTAGGGGAGACACTGGTAGGTAGGGGAGACACTGGTAGGTAGGGGAGATCCTTGTAGGTAGTGGAGACACTCATAGGTAGGGGAGAGCCTGGGATGTAGGAGAGAAACTGGTAGGTAGGGGAGAAACTGGTAGGTAGGGGAGACACTGGTAGGTAGTAGAGACACTCATAGCAGGGGAGAGCCTGGGATGTAGGAGAGATCCTGGTATTTAGGAGAGACACTGGTAGGTAGGGGAGATACTGGTAGGTAGGGGAGACACTGGGATTTGGGAGAGATCCTTGAATGTAAGAGAGACACTGGGAGGTAGGAGAGATCCTGGTCGGTAGGAGAGATCCTGGTCGGTAGGAGAGATCCTGGTCGGTAGGAGAGATCCTTTTAGGTAGGAGAGACCACTGGGTTGTTAGGTTTAAGGTTAGGCTGGAGGTGAGAGGGGTAAGGTACGTAAGCATTGAGTGTGGCGGGTCGATATATGATAGATGGAGTAGGATTAGAATGGGAAATCATGACAGATGAATCTCAACAAGTTGGAAATGCAGACTATAAGCCAACTATTGCCGGCGAAGAAACAGAAAATGAGTACCAATATAGTAGACAACAACAACAATATTTAATGTCTGTATTTCTGACTGTACTTCTGCATTGTCTCCCTGTTGACCCTGCGTGGTCACGGTGCGTCCAGGAGGGGGCCTGTTTGGCATTCTGAACAATAACCGCCTGGGCAGGAACCCTGTGGTGCTGCTGGGGCTGCTGATACACTACCTGGCCTTCTACCTCATCTTCCTCAACATAGCCCCAGACGCCCCTCAGGCCCCGGAGGAGGGCACCGACCTGCAGGCCTACATGACCCCCAAGTAGGTGGTCCTCTTAAGTCCGATATCACCCCAGGTAGGTCCCATCAGAGTCCTACAGAGACCACTAGTGTCCTACATCACCTGAGGGAGGTTGTCTTCTAGAGTCGTACATGGACCACTCGTGTCCTACATCACCTGAGGTAGCTAGTTTTCTAGAGTCCTACAAAGACTTCTAGTGTCCTACATCAGACCCAGGTAGCTAGTCTTCTAGAGTCCGATAGAGACCACTAGTGTCCTACATCAGACCCAGGTAGCTAGTCTTCTAGAGTCTGATAGAGACCACTAGTGTCCTATATCCCCCCAGGTACCAGGGCATTAGAGACCTAAACAGACCACATTACACCCAGTTACTAGACCAGTACAGACCTACACAGACCTGTAGGCCTACGTCAACCCAGCTAGAAGACTGACAGCTGTCCCAAACTGTGCTACATAAATAAATAACAGTAAATGAAGTGCACCGATACAAGAAGTACAGATTAGCTCTAGATTTAGAACGAAAACGTAAAGTGATGCGTTTGGGTATGGTGACAGAGTGAAAGTGATGAGAGGGGTGAATATTTAGTGTGTGTGTGTGTGTGTGTGTGTGTGTGTGTGTGTGTGTGTGTGTGTGTGTGTGTGTGTGTGTGTGTGTGTGTGTGTGTGTGTGTGTGTGTGTGTGTGTGTGTGTGTGTGTGGTCAGTGTGGGCGTGGCTCTGTTCTGCAGCTTCCTACTAGGTTTAGGAGACAGCTGCTTCAACACTCAGCTCCTCAGCATCATAGGCTTCCTGTACAAGGAGGACAGCGCCCCCGCCTTCGCAGTCTTCAAGTTCATACAGGTACACTCACTCACTCACTCACTCACTCACTCACTCACTCACTCACTCACTCACTCACTGAGAGATGCTGCTTTCCTAGTATAACTGGTACTACTGGTTAGTAATAGTAAAGCTGTGTCTCCCTCTCTCTTCAGTCCGTCATGGCAGTGATAGCCTTCCACTAAAGCATCACTCTATCTAGTCATGGTTAGTAATATTAGTAGTAGTAGTAGTAGTAAATAAGTAATGGATAGTAATGATAATATGAAAGAGTAATGCATAGTAATAATGGTAAGTAATTGTCCGTAGTGTTAATAAAGTTAGTAATAGTTAGTAATCGTAATAATTGTTTGTAATGGTCAGACACTGTTAGGAATGGTTAGTAAAAATAAAGTTTAGTTAGTAATGTTAAGTAGTGGATAGTAATGGTAAGTCATGGTTAGTAATAATAGTTGGTAATGGTTAGTAATAGTGGTGAGTGATGGTAAGTCATGGATAGTAATAGTAATAATAGTTGCTAATGGTTAGTAATACTAATAATAGTGAGTGATGGTAAGTCGTGGTTAGTAATAGTAATAATAGTTGGTAATGTTAGTAATTGTAATAATAGTGAGAGATGGTAAGTCATGGTTAGTAATAGTAATAATAGTTGGTAATGGTTAGTAATAGCAATAATAGTGAGTGTTGGTAAGTCGTGGTTAGTAATGGTTGGTAATGGTTAGTAATACTAATAATAGTGACTGATGGTTAGTCGTGGTTAGTAATAGTAATAATAGTAGTGGTTCAAAATAGTAATCCCAGTCGTGTGTGTCCCCCCCCAGTCCATCATGGCAGCCATCGCATTCTCCTACAGCAACGTGCTGCAGCTCCCCTGGCAGCTGCTGCTCCTGGTTGTCACCGGCTTCATGGGGACGCTCTCCTTCTTCCTGGCCGAGTGGTTGGTGGTGGCCAAGCGCCGTGACTCGGACTACGACAGCATCTGACTCATGCCAGGAGGAGGAGGAGCAGGAGGAGCAGGAGGAGGAGGAGCAGGAAGTAGGGGACGCCACCACTGTGGCGGGAACGTCCGCTACTCTGTGCTCCTTGCCACGTCGTCCGGGGAAGACACCGACTCCCTCTCTGACCCTCCCTCCCCCTCTCCCACTCCTCCCCTCCACGTCTCACCTTCCCAGCATGCCTTTGGTGGAACTGGAGCTTTAACGAACTGACATGTTAGGACCGGAAGGTGTTTCTTGTTGACGGAACTGGTTCAGTCTACGGAAAAACCTTCATTACCCTCCTCTTCACTACTTCTTTCTTTATGGTCACGCATAATAAGACGGTCAGCCATGGTTTCTGCTGAACAACATTATGCACTATAAACACACAGCTAGTGAACGCTTTTAGCCCAGAGTGCTTTTGCACTCTCATCAGTCACTTAGGTTGGGTATTCTGGTGTCGGCGGCGGCAGCCATCTTGAATGCTGACATCGCACATCTTCACATGACCCATGACATGAGGTGTCGGGGAGCGTGTTTTCTTACTGCGGAAGAAATGGGGAGAAAACTGCTGGGTTGGTAAAGGGAAACTAAAAAAGTTGCTATAAAAGGAGACATTTCGTGGTTTACTGATAAAGTCCTGCTCTGAGCTGTGGGATTTGCTGATTCATCAAGACATTCAAAATGTCTGCCTATTTCTTCGGAAGAAGCCTTAACTTCACTGCAGGAAGGCTACGGGTTTAGATATGAGACGGCACAACGTTGTGTTAGGTAACGGGTCATTTCAACCTCATCCAAGATATTCCCTTCAATTTATTATGTCACTTTATTTTCATTGTATTCATGTTTATTCACATTTTATTGGCCAATAAACAGCCATACATACGATAGGTGGGAATTTTTCCCTAAACACAAATTTAAACGCAATATTTCTTTACCAGAATGCATTGTGCCATGAGGAGTTGCTGTTTTTTTTTTCACTTGTCTGTTTGCTGTTCATTTGGACAACAGATATTATGGAATGGCATTAGGCCTTAGTGTTTGTTTGTAAGTGACTTGGATGTCAAGGGAAATTAACCTTCATGTATCTGAATGATATTTTTTACTTGAATCTAGTAATTAAAGAAACTATGATTTTCTGACTTGCTGTTTTTTTATAATCAATAAAATGTTATTTGGATTATTTTTATGGATGTTATTTCTTAAATGTCATCTTATTTCTTTAAACCTTGACATGAAGTAGGCATATGTAAAAGTAAGAATCTAAAATTAGTTCATGATTAAAAACTCACGGCTTATTATAACATTGTTCTAGAAAAGAAAATCGATCTGTTTCTTCCCTGATACCAACTGATGAAGAGGGGAATGAAATGGTAGCATTTGGTGTAGAACCCTTGCTTCTCGTTGCTATAACGACCGCGGACGCTGCACGTGGGATGCAGCGTCACCACGTCAACACGTGGGATGCGACTGAGAGTGAAGAGCAAAGGGACTAGAAGGCGGGAGACGGACAGGGTTTGCTTGGGTTTGACCAGCCGGGTTTCACGGTCGCCTTGGACGACGATATGAAGACTCTGAACAAGTCAATGCAGCGGAAACGACGGTGACTGTCCACTGAACAGTCACCGTTGTTACATTGCATGGTCTTGCTGTGCGGGCAATACAATGTAAAGTTGTGTTGTTTGTTTTCGGGCTGGTTTGCATCTCGGAAGGCTGGCGTCCGAGGATTCAGGAACACATATTAACCTAAGAAGTTACTCGGCAGCCAGCCAGCAATGGAAATGAATGATGTCCACGCCGTAGAATGGATGTTTGGAATTATGCGAGGCTGCATACCCCGGAAGTATGCGGGAAAAAGCGTACAACGGAGTCCAATGGTCCAAAGTGTCGCAAAGAATTCTGTTATATCTATCACTCTGGTGTAAGTCAGAGTATATAGAGAGCCAATTCTGCTGTGATATGTAGATCTATTTAACAGAAGTAGGCCTACAACGCTGTTTGCAATAGTGGTTTATTTTGCGGATTTGGTTCCTTTTTTAATCAGCTGACTAAACTCACATGTATACATGACACCGTGTACAGTCATAATGCTGGGACCACAACAAAAACTGGGATAATCTTATTTAAGCATTTGGAAAAACCTCGTCCTGTTCTTTAGTAAGTAACATATAACGCATGACGTTGCTATAATGGCAATGGCATTAAACGGGCAGTAACTTTACACACACCAGACCAGTGTTTACTTGAACGTCCTGATTTTACGCCGGTGAGTACTCCACGTCTGAACTATTAGCTCTCTGATCTTTATTTAAGAGAGATATCTTATGTTTTAACGTCGAAACTCTAAACTGTGGGTACACCCTCACGCTTTAATTGTTTGCTTGTGTGCTCATTTCTTTGCAGACGAGGTGTGAAGCTTGTAGCCTACATCTCCTGTATTCAATCAATCGAGGAATTTTGAATTGTGCATCATGACTCCGGAGGGGAAAGCTCTGTCAAACATAGTGATCCTGGGCTTCGGCTTTATGCTCATGTTCACTGCCTTCCAAACATGTGGAAACATAGAGGTAGCCCACAGAACTGTTCACAGCAAAACTACAACAAATATAAAGTGATGAAAATGTACACTGTTGTGACCGTGATGCAAGACTTTGAGTATGAGTGGATTGTACATGTTGGGGTGATGTGTCAGGTGATTTTCCATTTCCTTTTCAGCAAACTGTTATCAAGAGTTTGAACAACTTCACCGCGAGTGGATATACAAGGTTATACATTGATAATATACATTATATATTTTATGCATCTTTTCCGTTGAATCACATTTACCCGAAAACCGAACAATGACTATTCATTCTATGAACCAGAATGGTGATTAAAGTATTCCTCTGTTGCACTTCTACTACAGTGGGTCTGCATTGCAGATATCGGCCTTACTGTTCCCAGGGTTTGAACCAAGAATGGTGTAGCACTTTTTAGTTTTATCCTCCACTACATTAGTAGAACAACCCCCAAGGCTTCCTCAATACTTTAAATATAGGCCTAGGCCAATACAAGTTGTGATGGCAGAAGCTTCATTAGCTTGATCATTGGGGGCTTAGGTAAAGGGGGGTGTCATAAATATTTGGCCTGTTAAGCCCTTTGAGACTGTTAATGGCTATAAAAATTTAATTATCAAAGAGTACTTTTTTTACTGACATTTTTCTTATGACCCTATTGGCTTCTACTGTGTTTCGATGATTTTAAACGTGATTCTTGTCATGTAAAACCCTTGGTAAATGAAGGGTGCTATGTTGCTCTGGTCCCTTTCACCAGCATGTCCATCATCTACGGTGTCTTCTCGGCCTCCAACCTGGTGGCTCCGTCGGTGGTGGCCGTGGTCGGCCCTCAGCTCTCCATGTTCTTCGGCGGGCTGCTGTACAGGTACACAGAGTGTGCTCACCATGCTATTTTGAAGATTAAAAAAAGATTGCCATTTAAAGAAGTTGTAATGTTACTACAATAATAATAAACACTTGCATGCACACTCACTCACTCACTCACTCACTCACTCACTCACTCACTCACTCACTCACTCACTCACTCACTCACTCACTCACTCACTCACTCACTCACTCACTCACTCACACTGCAGATTTCAATGAGGAAAGTCGTGTTTGATATTGTTGGACTGTAAAACAGTAGTATCGGACTCACCACGTAAGTGTATTATCAGTTCAGTGGTTGTTGATGTTCTCCCCATGTGGTCCCCAGTGCGTACATCGCCATGTTCATCCAGCCCCGAGTCTGGAGCTTCTACACAGCCTCTGTGTTGGTCGGCTTCGGAGCCGCAGGTAACCGCAGTAGAACCTCCAGAACCAGCCCCACCGGCTCCCAGAATTCATCCTGGTGGGCTGTGTTGGTTTTAGGCCCTAGTGTTGTTAATCTGGATTTGGTTTGTTGGTTTTGTGGGGCTGTTCATTTAGATTGGCTGTGTTTGGGTTTGTGCGTCCCTAGTGCTGTGGACCGCCGAGGGGAACGTGCTGGCAATAAACTCCACTGACACCACGATCGGGCGCAACAGCGGACTTTTCTGGGCTCTGCAGCAGTTCAGGCGAGTGCTTGATTCGTTGCTTCCTGGCATGCATCCTTTATTAGTCCGTATGGAACAGGAAGTAGTCCTCCCGAAACAGAAAGTTGACCTGCATTTCTCCTCTTTCTCCAGCTTGCTTTTTGGGAACCTTTACATCTACTTGGCCTGGCAAGGACACGATCACATTTCAGGTACCCTTGAATGCTAAATTCATCATTCTCACCTATTACGGGGGCCGGTAGAGTGTGTGGCGGTAGGATGTCTGACTCTCCCCCCACAGTAGGGAGGCCCTAACCACTTACCTCCTTTGAATAAGATCTGAACTCACTAGAACCAAACTGACTTCTAAATGAATGACAAATAGGGATAGTTTGAGGGCTTCGTTCCATGGGTGTGAATCTATAACTTCACCTTGATTCACAGTTGTGAGATGGATAGATGCCAAGATGAGTTTTAATCCATAAAAACCGGTAGACAAGCGTTTTGTTTGGCGCAATTTTTAATTGTGTAAGATTTGTATTTTTGGCAACTTCATGCTCAGATAAACATTAAAATGTATTTTATTTACCATAGATTCTAATCTTCCTCGATGAAGATGTTTTCTAGGAACTGTTACACTATCAAAAGTGGGATGCATTCACATCACCTGTAACATGTATAGATGAGACTTGGCACTTTACAGACGGCTGTGTACCAGCCCAGGTATAAACCCCGGGTCAATGATTATAATGGATGCCATTTAGGACACTTCTATACAAAGGTTATTGTAGTATTGTGCACACATAAATACCATTATATACATGTTCCCATTGTATAGATACACCCATGCTTTGGATGTAGTGTGTATGGATATAATAGATATGTACTTGTATGTATGTATGTATGTATGTATGTATGTATGTATGTATGTATGTATGTATGTATGTATGTATGTATGTATGTATGTATGTATGTAATGTATGTATCTACTGTATGTTGGTCCCTGGCTCATGGTTCACCGTCTGGTCTCTCAGAGAAGGACCGGCAGACGGTCTTCATCGCCCTCACCGTCATCAGTCTGATCGGCTGCTTCCTCTTCTTCCTCATCCGCAAGCCGGACCCGTCTGAGCCCACTCCCTCGGAGACCTCCGAAGCCCCCCTTCATACCGAGTCCACCAGCGCGTCCGTCTCCGGGTGAGTGACCGCAGCCTAAATGACAGTTATTATTATTGAGTTAAAGATCTTGATGTGATGATTACAGTTCAGCTTGTTAAAGGTGAAAGGTCACGTTCCCTGACCCTGTTTTGTCTTTCCTCCTCAGTCCTCCTAGGAGATCTCTCTGCACTCAGGCTCTGGACGCCTTTGGTAAGTCTCCTACCTCCTACCTCCTGCTCGTCTCCTCTCACCTACTCCTCGGCTCCTCAGTGTCGCACTCTGACCTCTGACCCCACGCTGCGGTTATTAACATTTGTGTTGTCTCGTTCCAGTGAAGGCCTGTAAGCTGTCCGTTAGCAAGGAGATGATGCTACTAAGTCTGCCCATCATGTACACAGGTGAGTAGTGTACCTGAAAGTTTACCTCGTGAGACCGACTTTATCTGGTGAGGCCGACTTTATCTGGTGAGACCGACTTTATCTGGTGAGACCGACTTTATCTGGTGAGACCGACTTTATCTGGTGAAACTGATTTGACCCGGTGAAGCTGACTTGACCTGGTGAAACTGACTTGACCTGGTGAAACTGACTTGCGCTATTGAATTCGCCTTTGGAGATTGGACCTAGAATGGGTGAAGAAGAAAGTGAGATAGAGACTTTAACATCAGGTGGGAAACGGTGATGTAATGGTTTGGGTTCTCCGGCCCTCAGGTCTGGAGCTGACATTCTATAGCGGCGTGTACGGAACCTGCATCGGTGCCATGACACGCTTCGGACACAACGCTAAAGGCCTGATCGGAATGTCAGGCCTCCTTATCGGAGTTGGAGAGATCCTGGGTAGGTAGGACCGGTCCTGGTAGGAAGAAGAGATCCTGGTTAGTAGGAGAGACACTGGTAGGTAGGGGAGATCCTGGTAGGTAGCGGAGATCCTGGTAGGTAGGAGAGACACTGGTAGGTAGGGGAGATCCTTGTAGGTAGTGGAGACACTCATAGGCAGGGGAGAGCCTCGGATGTAGGAGAGATCCTGGTATTTAGGAGAGACACTGGAAGGCAGGGGAGATACTGGTAGGTAGGGGAGATACTGGTAGGTAGGGGAGACACTGGTAGGTAGGGGAGATCCTGGTCGGTAGGAGAGATCCTGGTCGGTAGGAGAGATCCTTGTAGGTAGGAGAGACCACTGGGTTGTTAGGGTTAAGGTTAGGCTGGAGGTGAGAGGGGTAAGGTACGTAAGCATTGAGGGTGGTTGGGTCGATGAAGTTACAGGTCGTTGTATGATAGATGTTGAGGTGGAGTGGCTCAGTGATAGAAGTGTTGAATCCATGATATGGGATCGTCAGTGAAGGATAGAAGTGTTTGCCTATTTATGGAGGGATGAAAGAAGGAAGCTTCATCCTACCCCCTCATAACAGATGGAGCTATGGTATGAAACACCAAGAATAGGATTAGAAATCATGACAGATGAATCTCAACAAGTTCAAAATGCAGGTAATCGAGCCTTCTATTGCCGGAGAGGAAACGGAATATGATATATATACGCGTGAAAATAAACGCAAAACAATAGAGTACCAATATAGTAGACAACAACAACAATATTTAATATCTGTATTTCTGACTGTACTTCTGCATTGTCTCCCTGTTGACCCTGCGTGGTCACGGTGCGTCCAGGAGGGGGCGTGTTTGGCATTCTGAACAATAACCGCCTGGGCAGGAACCCTGTGGTGCTGCTGGGGCTGCTGATACACTACCTGGCCTTCTACCTCATCTTCCTCAACATAGCCCCAGACGCCCCTCAGGCCCCGGAGGAGGGCACCGACCTGCAGGCCTACATGACCCCCAAGTAGGTGGTCCTCTTAAGTCCTATATCACCCCAGGTGGGTCCCCTCAGAGTCCTACAGAGACCTCTAGTGTCCTACATCACCTTAGGTTGGTAGTCTTCTAGAGTCCTACATAGACCACTAGTTTTCTACATCCCCTCATTTAGGTAGTCTGCTAGAGTCCGATAGAGACCACTAGTGTCCTACATCAGACCAAGGTACCAGGACACTAGGGTCCTAAACAGACCACATCACACCCAGTCCTGTAGGCCTACATCAACCCAGGTGGAAGCCATTCCTTGCCATGTAATGCTTGACTGACAGCCGTCTCCAACTGTGCAGCATAAGAAATAACAGTAATTCAAGTGTACCGATACAAGTAGTACAGATTAGCTGTCGACTTAGAACTAAATCTGATGTGATGCATTTGGGTATTGTGACAGTAGAGTGACAGTAATGAGAGTGGTGTGTGTGTGTGTGTGTGTGTGTGTGTGTGTGTGTGTGTGTGTGTGTGTGTGTGTGTGTGTGTGTGTGTGTGTGTGTGTGTGTGGTCAGTGTGGGTGTGGCTCTGTTCTGCAGCTTCCTACTAGGTTTAGGAGACAGCTGCTTCAACACTCAGCTGCTTAGCATGATAGCCTTCCTGTACAAGGAGGACAGCGCCCCAGCCTTCGCAGTCTTCTATTTCATACAGGTATACTCACTCACTCACTCACTCACTCACTCACTCACTCACTCACTCACTCACTCACTCACTCACTCACTCACTCACTCACTCACTCACTCACTCACTCACTCACTCACTCACTCACTCACTCACTCACTCACTCACTCACTCACTCACTCACTCACTCACTCACTCACTCACTCACTCACTCACTCACTCACTGATTCACTCACTCACTGAGAGATGCAGCTCTCCTGGTATTACTGCTACTACTGGTTAGTAATAGTAAAGCTGTGTCTCCCTCTCTCTTCAGTCCGTCATGGCAGCTATAGCCTTCCACTAAAGCATCACTCTAGTCTAGCTAGTCCTGGTTAGTAATTATTAGTAGTAGTAAATAGTTAGTAAGGGTAAGAAATGGATAGTTATAAGAATGTGAGTGAGTAATAATAGCTAGTAAGTGTCCGTAATGTTAATACAATTAGTAATGGTTAGCAATCGTAACAATAGTTTGTAAGGGTAAATCATGGGTTAGTAATGGTTAGTAATAATAAAAATGAGTTAGTAATGCTAAGTAGTGGATGGTCATAGCAATGGTCGTGGTTAGTAATAGTAATAACAGTTGGTAATGGTTGGTAATAGTAATAATAGTGAGTGATGGTAAGTCATGGTTAGTAATCTTACTACTATAATAGCAGTCCTGGAGCACCAGTTACTCAAAGTTACTCATGTGCCGCGCATGTTCCAAGCAGCCTGCAGTGCACAAACACACACACACATCACGCGTGAACGTATACATACACTGCAAGCACGCATACACACAACGCGCACATGCACACACACAAACACACACACACCGCACAATGCGCACAAACATACACGGAAACACACACGCACGCACGCGCTCGCACATCGCACGTCAAGACAAAGGCAGCGACACATACACAGAAGCGCACAAACACACACATACACACACACCGCAGCAACACTCGCCCTTACAGCTCCGCCATCGACACGCGCGCAGGTAAGAACACGCACGCACGCGCACACACGCACGCACACACACCGCGTCGACACTCGCCCTTATGATTTTTCCTGTGTTTTGTGTGTATGCTATGTGTGACTGTAGGCTACTGCTGCCTGTCTTGGCCAGGAAACTGGAAGAGATGTTTAATCTCAATGATGATTATTATTTTCAACTAACATATAGTAGTTGCCTTGCATTTTAAATGCGGGGTACTTTTCAGCCCTGAATAACAGTAAAAGCTATTTCATTATTGATTTGCATGCATAGTGTACTACACTTTCCATTGAACAATTACCCCTGTTAATTACAACTAGCAGTTGAGCGTGCGCAACACTAATAATGGTGAGTGATGGTTAGTCATGGTTAGTAATAGTAATAATAGTTGGTAATGGTTAGTAATACCAATAATAGTGAGTGATGGTTAGGCGTGGTTAGTAATAGTAATAATAGTTTGTAATGGTTAGTAATAGTAATAATAGTGAGTGATGGTAAGTCATGGTTAGTAATAGTAATAATAGAAGTGGTTAAAAATAGTAATCCCAGTCGTGTGTGTCCCTCCCCAGTCCATCATGGCAGCCATCGCCTTCTCCTACAGCAACGTGCTGCAGCTCCCCTGGCAGCTGCTGCTCCTGGTTGTCACCGGCTTCATGGGGACGCTCTCCTTCTTTCTGGCCGAGTGGGGGGTGGTGGCCAAGCGCCGCGACTTGGACTACGACAGCATCTGACTCATGCCAGGAGGAGGAGCAGCAGGAGGAGAAGGAGGAGCAGGGCGTAACTGAAAAAGTTGCTATAAAAGGAGACATTTCATGGTTTACTGATAAAGTCCAACTCTGAGCTGTGGGATTTGCTGATTCATCCAGACATTCAAAATGTCTGCTTATTTCTTCGGAAGAAGCCTTAACTTCACTGCAGGAAGGCTACGGGTTTATATATGAGACGGCACAACGTTGTGTTAGGTAACGGGTCATTTAAACCTCAGTCATCCAAGATATTCCCCTCAATATATTATGTCACTTTATTTCATTCTATTCATGTTTATTCACATTTTATTGGCCAATAAACAGCCATGCATACAATAGGTGGGAATTTGTCCCTGATGACAAACTGAAACGCAATATTTCTTTACCAGAATGCATTGTGCATGAGGAGCTGCTGTTTTTTTTCAGAGGATTACTTGTCTGTTTGCTGTTCATTTGGACAACAGATATTATGGGATGGCATTAGGCCCTTAGTGTTTGTTTGTTTGTAAGTGACTTGGATGTTGAGGGAAATGAACCTTCATGTATCTGAATGATATTTTTTACTTGAATCTAGTACTTAAAGAAACTATGATTTTCTGGCTTGCTGGTTTTTATAATCAAAATGTTTGGATTATTATTAAGGATGAAGTGATGTTATTTCTTAAATGTCAACTCACTTTTTTAAACCTTGACATGAAGTGGGCATATGTAAAAGTAAGAATGTAAAATAGTTCATGATTAAAAACTCATGGTATATGATAAGATTGTCCTAGAAAAATCGATCTGCTTCTTCCCTGGTACCAACTGATGGGGGGGAATGAAATGGGAGCATTTGGTGTAGAACCCTTGCCTCTCGTTGCCTAGCGACCGCGGACGCTGCAGAGTCAACACGTGGGATGAGATCCCAGAGCAGAGGGACTAGAGAGCGGGAGACGGACAGGGCTTGCTTTGGTTTGACCAGCCGGGTTCCACGGTCGCCGTGGACGACGATATGAAGACGAAGACTCTGAACAATTCAATGCAGCGGAGACAACGGTGACTGTCCACACAAAATAACGCGTTTCGGATGCGTGTCGTGTTTTAATTTGAACAGAGTCGACTCCATCGAAAAACACCGGTACGCCTACCTTTAATCGTCTCGACATTGGACATGTTTTTTATCGACTTTATGGGTTTCCTCGGGTCAGCTGTCCTCTGAACCGTACGTTGTGTTCAGCCAACAATTGTATCATGTTTCATAATTGAACCACTATCTATAAATAATATAACCATGTCGGGGGATATTAGTTTACATAAATTGGTAGACTTATCTATCGGTACACCGGACATCGGGGTGGTCAACTTCAATGCGCTACACACTCTTCTCCACGCGATTCTGGACCACCTGAAAATCCAAACCGTAACCATCAATTGGACCAGAGAGGAGGAATGTGTGGGCAAGACCTTGACGGCTCCCCCCCAGGAGCAGAACCAGTCCGCTCCCGGGTACCAGGACCTGGAGGACAAGCTGCGCCGTATCGAGACGCAGATCGCCCTTGTGGAAAACCTCCCCTCCAGTACCGAGCTGTTGGACCGGAGCTCCGCCTCCGCCACGCCGGTGAACGACATGTGGCAGCTGATGCAGCTCCGCCGCCATATCCAGACCAACGAGGACGGGGTTTCCAAGGTTAGACCCCCCCCCCCACCCTACCCCACCAAACCGGTCTAGTGTCATGACTCATGAGAGACAAGTATCTGAGGTGTGAGATAATGGCGGTCTGACGTCAGAGAACAATTAAGTGGGAGGCCCAGGTGTGTCCAGGCCTTGTGGCTCATGTATAATTATGTCAGTAGTTTTCCCTTCATCACCTGAATTGTTTGTTTGTTTGTGTGTGTGTGTGTGTGTGTGTGTGTGTGTGTGTGTGTGTGTGTGTGTGTGTGTGTGTGTGTGTGTGTGTGTGTGTGTGTGTGTGTGTGTGTGTGTGTGTGACACAAGAGCTGCTAAAGAAACATGTCATTTCTATCCTTGTGCACTTTTCGCCGTTAGGCCGCATGGGGCGGGTATGAGTGAGTGTGTGTGTATCCCTGCTGCCAGTGGAGCTGTGTGTGTGTGTGTGTGTGTGTGTGTGTGTGTGTGTGCGTGTGTGTGTGTGTGTCTGTGATGACAGCTCAAAGGACAATGGCAGCAGGGCACCTCCCTGACTTCTCAGATGACCTGTCCATGTTCGTGTTCCATGTTCAGGTTCCTGTCTGGCTCCTTATCCCATCATCACCCCCCCCCCCCCCCCCGCCCCACACACTCTTGTCGCACCTCCCGTAACCACGGCGACAGCGATGTCAAACCAGGTCAAGAGCACCTTGATTGGCTGAAAAATCAAGTCTTATCTCTTTTTTTTTGTGTTAATACCCTGCTCGGCCTGTTGGAATCAAACCCAACCCTGGCAGATTAAAGTGCTTTCTACACCAGTGAGGATCCCTAACCCTGTAGTGTTATGGGTCTGGGTGGGGGACTAGATGGCTACGGTGGTCTAGAGAGCTAGGGGGGTGTAGAAGGTCTGGTGGGGGACCAGATGGCGGGGATGTGGTTTTTCTAGAGGCTTGGGTGGGGGACTAGAGGGCTGGTATGCGGATGATCTAGAGGTCTGGGTGGGGGGAGTAATAGAGGGCTGGTGGGGGACTAGATGGCTGGGATGGGGGTGATCTAGAGGTCTGGGTGGGGGGGGGGGGTTATAGAGGGCTGCTGGGGGCTAGAGGGCTGGGATGTGGGTGATCTAGAGGTCTGGGTGGGGGGTGGGGGGTGGGGGGGGGGGGGGGGTTAAAGAGGGCTGTTGGGGTACTAGAGGGATGGTCTTGACGTCTAGGTGGGGGGTGGGGGTGGTCAGAGAGCTGGTGGGCCAGGGGGCTGATTGGCTGGTAAAGGGTAAGATAAAGATCAAAGATTTAAGCTCTTCCTTGTTTCCAACCCTGTGTGATTGTTAGCGGGAAACCTTGGAGACTCAGCTGTTGTTGTGAGGTTGCTTAGATGGCCAAACTCTGTTGCCGCCCTCTCTCTCTGTCTCTTTCTCTGTCTCTCTCTCTCTCTACCTCTCGCTGGCGGTCTCTCTGACTCAATGGTTGAGAGGTGTTTATGCCCCCTGCTGAGAGGTCTCTGTTGTCATGACATGAAAAGGTTCCCAGGTTTCAGGTGAAGAGCGGGGCCCACCTGAATCATTCATGGCCTGCGTGATGGACTCCAACCACCCCTCCACCCCCCTCGCTTAGCCTACACCCTCCCGACCTCCCCTGACCTCTCTCCACCCTAATATCAATATTACATGATGTTAAGGAGCTTTTCCCTTGCATGGTTGACATCGTTTTCCGTGTGTGAACAGGACAGCTGAACTGTGGACATTGGGATTTGAACCCAGAACATTTTGAATGGGAGTGGAACACCTTAACTACACACCTTCTTTAGGGGGACATAATAGTCTAACCCCAATGACCACAGCATACCTGTAGCCAGTGTCTCAATAGTCCCCTGTCCCCTATCTTATAATAACCTGTCTCTGTAATGTCTAACCCCTACCTGCTCCTTAATGACCGGCCTCAGTACTGTCTAACCCCTGCCTGCTCCTTAATGACCTGTCTTGGTACTGTCTACCCCTACCTGCTCTTTGATGAACTGTCACTCCTAAATGTCTAAATAGAAATGGAATACCTGCCTGGGAAGAGTTGAGGTCTGTAATCGGTAATAGCTAACTTTTTTCAACAACAGAACTGCTAAAGATTAACCAGGCATTGGACGCTAGGAACTAAGCAGAGTAACTAGGGTGAGCTAGGATACGAAGACATCAATAGAAGACGCAGGGGTCTGCTAGGATGCTAGGAGCTGAATAAAGTATGCAGGGTGTTAGGACACTTCGGAACTGAATAGAGGATGCAGGATTTTAGCTAGGATGCTAGGAGCTGAATAGAGTAACCAGGGGTGTTAGCCAGAGCTGCTAATCTCAGTGTATTTAGCAGCGTGCCTGCGTATACCGAATGCATCGCAATGCTTCCTGCGTAGCATCCTGAGCTAATCCATCAGAGCTGTGTTTGATGTAGAGGCCTTCCTCCGGATAACCATAGCAACCAAGACAACCCCAAGGCCTTGCGGGTTGGCATGACGCCCAAACATCAGCGCACACACACATACACTCAACACACTTTGTGCTCATCTCATCCAGGGTTGGCGTTAGGGTCCCCTTCCTACCGAGATGACGTCATCTTTAGGATGCGTGGCGTTGGGGACAGTCAACTGAATGACATGCCCTTACATTAGATGTGAACGTACATTAGATGGGTCCATGCATTAGACGTGCAGGTATTTAGACCAATGGCATGCCTGCGTGGTTGCTGGGACGACTGGGATTGGTTGAAGCGTCCCGGAGGAGCATCGTGGGGACCTACATTACTTCATGTGAGCTGGTTACTGATTAACGTTCAGTAAGAGATTACATTGCTGGCGGAGGAGTCTTGTCTATGTGTGTTTGTGTGTGTGTGTGTGTGTGTGTGTGTGTGTGTGTGTGTGTGTGTGTGTGTGTGTGTGTGTGTGTGTGTGTGTGTGTGTGTGTGTGTGTGTGTGTGTGTGTGTGTGTGTGTGATATGCGTGTGAAATATGAGGGTGTGGGTGGGTGTTTTGTGTGTATGTGTGTGTGCAGGGTATGGGTTGTGTGTGTGGGTATGTGTGTAGAGGGGGGGCAGTGATGCATCAATGCAGGCCATGGCGCATTCCGACACACTGCAAACACCTGCTTGAAAGGTTAACACACAAACACACACACACACACACACAAACACTGAATGTTAATTCAGACCCCCTCCCTGCAAGGTAAATACTTGACTCATCAGAGGAAACGTCAACAAAGTCACCTGAAAGTGAGAAACTCAGCTGCCAATGGCTGCTTATAATTTATCTGACCTTTGACCTCAGACCCAAACCTCTAGCACGACCCAGTGTGCACCAGCTTGGAGTGCTAGGCGCACACACACATTCAGGGGTCAAAGGGTAAAGGGCCATGGGAAGGTACCGGTTGTTGGGGATCAGAGCATCCAGGACTGTCCTGTGCGTCCTGTGTGTGTGTGTGTGTGTGTTTATAAATATATATATGTGTGTGTGTGTGTGTGTGTGTGTGTCTGTGTGTGTGTGTGTGTGTGTGTGTGTGTGTGTGTGTGTGTGTGTGTGTGTGTTTGTGTGTGTAAATAAAAATATATGTGTGTGTGTGTGTGTGTGTATGAATAAATATATATAAGTATGTGTTGGTCTTTGTGTGTGAGTGTGTGTGTTATTAACCCGTGTCTGTGTTTCCAGTCTTTCTCGCTGGTCCAGGACCTCTTGCTGGAGATCCAGGAGCTGAAGGAGTCCAGAGACCAGCTGAAGGAGAAGGTGGAGGAGCAGCACACTGCCCTGGAGAAGGTCTGTTATCTCCTCTATACCCCCCCACCAGACCCCCACCTCTATATTGCATCCTGGAATCAACTCACGTGTAATATATGTTACATTTATATTGATAATATATTCATCGAGCACATTTAATAAACAAAACAAGTTTGACCAGGGTTGCTGGATAAAAACGGTAATTTACAGCGCAAAATAAAATGATGGATAGAAGACCCAATATAAAGTTCAAAAGTACAACTGACTTGACCACTGTGTCCACATATTGTAAAACTGATAAATGGTAATGGTGTCGCTTCGGACAGCAAAATATTTGATTTAATTTTAGAGCATGATCATGGGAAGATACAGGCTGAAAAGTTACCAGGCCTATTTTCAAAGAGACAATGGGTGTACAAGATTCTTATCGGGAAACGTTCACAGCATGGGTAGTTAATACAAAGGAAACAAAGGTGAGGGGGAGCGACCATCGTTGAAGGTTTAGTATCGGCCATGGCTTAGTATTGGCCATTGGCCATGTCCAATTCACACACTATAGTGGACATGTCTACAAAGGCTGCCAGACAGTTAAAGAAATCAACACAACAAAGAAGTCATTCGATTGGCCTCAGTATCATGCTTCGTGGCTACGGTGGCAATGCAAATGCAAACTATCTTAACACCTTTAAATTAGAGAGGGAGGGAGGCATCTCTAGGTCCAAGGAGGATGTATAGAAATTCCTTTTCAATTTACTTTACTTTAGCTTTGCCTTAAACATACCTAACCCTACCGTAACCACAACAAACCCTATATGAACACCACTAAACGCTGCCATAACAACACCAAACCCTACCGTAATCACACCAAACAGTACCGTAATCTCACAAAACTCTGCCGTAACCACCACAAAACCGAACCATACTTGTAATTACTGTCCAAAGATTTACAGTTCGAAAGTCGCTTATTAAAACAAGGGCCAATAACAACATAACAGGATTCGGGTTCTTCTACAAACACACGGTTAATTCGGCTGCTTCTGGCTGGGTCGTCTATGCTAAACACTCAGCAGCCCATCACAGGTAGCGTAACCCTTTGATGGCTGCTACCGTGTTGTGTGTTGGGCCCAGGTGAACTCGGCCCTTCAGGAGGACCACGCCACGACGTTGGAGGAGTGCTGCCACCGTGTGGAACAACTGGAGACCGCAACGGTCAGTGATCATCCCACCATGACAACCAAATCAACTGATTGTTCAACCAGGTCCACACAGATCTCTGGACTGCCGCAGCTTCATGTTGTGAAACACAACATGGTGTTGTCTGTTGATGGATTAGAACGCTGTCCCCTCCGAAACAGTAACAGACTGTACCCTACATACAGGCACACATCGCATATACCGTGACATAGAAGGGTTTTGCTACATAACAGCAGCTCATCAGGGCTTATGTCACTCTATAATCCTATTAGAGTGATTGCATTTGGTACAAAATCACCTTTTGTAAACATGCTGTTTGTTTTAAATGCTTCTTAAAAGTAAAAAACTTAAAATTGTCCATGGAGAGGCTGCAGTTATTCATGGGTGGTTTACGGCTTGTTTACGTGATGTATCCTTGTTATTTGTGGTTTGTAGAGGTCTCTGGAGGAGAGGGTGGAGCGGTGCCCCAGCCCAGTGGTGCTGGAGAACACGGTGACGTGGGAGGTCCTGCAGTCAGCACTGCTCTCCGAGCGAGAAGACCTCCACACAGTGAGAGACCCGGTTACACACAGTGACTCACTGACGCTGCGCCCACTGGCCCTTGTTTGGAAAGCACCGGTCCAAACGTACACACTCTGGTTGGTCGCGTTGTGGGGACTCTTTTCTTGTTATCAGGACCTTGAGATGTTCCCGTGGAGAGTTAGTACTGAGGACCTCGTTTAGGCAACACAACATCGCCACACTCCACACTGTGCTCCAGACAAACTACGAGTTGGTATCCATTGGATAGGCGGGAAAGATACAAATAGAATAATGATTATTCTGGCGCCCCGGTGGCTAGACCGGGTACTGCACATACCATATAGGCTCAGTCCTGAACGCAGCGACCCGAGAGCATCCAGCATGTCCTCCCCTTGATCTACCATACCTTCCACTCTGTAATAAAGCGTAACATTTTAAAAATAAATATTTTTAAAAATGTTTTATGACTTCCAGAATCGGTTGCAGGAACTCTCCGCCGGGGCGAAGGGCCCCGTGACGGACCCCCCCAGCCCCGCGGGCCCGGGCCTCCCGCCTTCCCCCAGCCCCCCACCGACCCTGCCGCCCCAACCACCGCCCCCTAGCGGCCAGGTCCCGGGGGGTAGTGCGGCGGTGGGCTTCCCCGAGACGCTGGAGGCTCTGAGGGTGGTGGGCCGGCTCAGCGATCGCCATGGCGACCTGGAGGAGCGCGTGGAGACCCTGGAGGCGGAGCTGGCAAGGCTCGATGACCTCGCTAAGCACGCCGGCGGGGCGGCGGGTAATAACGATGGCCGCCCGGTTTCAGTAGCCTTTATGGTCTCGGCGTCTAAGAGCTGAACATAAAACACATCCACTGTAGAAGTGGTGTCAACGTTGGTTAAGATCGACATTTGAGCGTTCCACAGAGGGAAAAGGAATGGTTATAACTTCAGAACCTTTAAGGTTAGGGTTTCTTATTAATAATTGTGTTTGTTATCCTTTACGATGGTGGTATCGTGGTGGTGTGCGTGGGTTTGGTGGTGTGTGTTGAGGGGTGTTGGTGTCGTGGTTTGTGTCGGGTGGTGTGTGGTGGTGTGTGGTGGTGTGTGTTGGGTCGTGTATGTTTGGTGGCGGTGGTGATGTGTGTGGGTTGGATGGTGTTGGGTGGTGCGGTTGTGGTGTGTGTTGGGTGGTGCGGTTGTGGTGTGTGTTGGGTGGTGTGTATGTGTTGGGTGGTGTGTGTTGGGTGGTGCGGTTGTGGTGTGGTGATGGTGTGTGTTGTGTGGTCTGGTCGTGGTGTATGCTTGGTGGTGGTGTTGGTTGACTGGTATGATGGTGTGGTAAGCAGGGTCCCAAGCAGGGTCCCAAGATCCAGCAGAAGACCTGTTGGAGCAGATGAAACACCTGAGATCCCAGGTGGAGGGCCTGGCCAGCGACATGGAGAAGGTGAGAGACACACACAGGACCCTTTTCCTACACAAAAAAATCACACGCACACACTCACATAAACACTAACAGGCACACAAGCAGACACAAGCAGTCCCTGAATTTAGGCAGGCTGACCAACGCGCTGACGATGTTCTCATCCAAAACCCGATCTCCTCGTCGAGCAAAAGGTCACGACCCCGAGCGAAAGACAAGAAGAGAGGAGAGAGATCATAGTGTCGGAAGTGAAGAGAGAGACGAGGGAGCTAAAGGAGGCGAGAGAGGCAAGAGAGGCGAGAGAGCGAGTGCCTGACAGGGAGCTTGCCCAAGCCAGCCAGGAAGTCAATGCCGAGATCACACATCTCAGGTAACGAGAAACAGCTACCCAAGAAAAGAAAGGTTAATGATGAACTCAACTCAAACTCAAAAAAGCATGTGCAGGGTGTTTCTGTTACTATCTTAGTGTCTTCGTGAGGACTGGTAGTGTGTGGGTGTGTTGATGTTTAGTCTCTTGGTAGAGACAGTAAGTACCGTATGTGAGTGTGTCGATGTTTTGGTGTCGTCGTGGGGACTGTTAATGTGTGAGCCGGGCCTGGTCTGTGGTCCTGTCTAGGGAAGTAGTGCTAAAGCTTGAAGAGGAAGTGAGGCAGGTCAAAGGTCAGGGGGAGGCGGATCCACACCTCCAGGACCAGGTCAGACCGATCTACTTTTGAAGATATGTTTGTTTATGTTATTTGAATTAAATGTACAGTGTAGTGATTCCGCTTGCTTTGCCTAAACCTTCAGCTTCATGTTACCCTAGCTCTGACCTTTGACCCGCAGCTGGACAATCTGCGCTGCACCCTAGAGGACATGGTGGGACTTTCCTCCACGTCTCTGCCCTGCCAAAGCCCCCAGGAGAGAGAACAGGGAGAGAGAGACACCCCGGGAGAGAGAGACACCGAGGGAAAGAGAGACACCAAGGGAGAGAGAGAAAGGGTCACCCAGAGAGAGAGAGACACCCAGAGAGAAAGAGACACCCAGGGAGAGAGAGAGAGGGAGACCCAGAGAGAGAGGGACACCCAGAGAGAGAGAGACACCCAGAGAGAGCGAGAGAGGGACACCCAGAGAGAGAGAGACACCCAGAGAGAGAGAGATAGGGACTCCCAGAGAGAGAGAGACACCCAGAGAGAGAGAGAGAGGGACTCCCAGAGAGAGAGAGACACCCAGAGAGAGAGAGAGAGGGACTCCCAGAGAGAGAGAGACACCCAGAGAGAGAGAGATAGGGACTCCCAGAGAGAGAGAGACACCCAGAGAGAGAGAGAGAGGAACTCCCAGAGAGAGAGAGACACCCAGAGAGAGAGAGACACCCAGGGAGAGAGAGAGAGTGACACCCAGGGAGAGAGAGACACCCTGGGAGAGAGAGAGAGTGACACCCAGAGAGAGAGAGACACCCAGGGAGAGAGAGACACCCAGGGAGAGAGAGACACCCAGGGAGAGAGGGACAACCAGGGAGAGAGAGACACCCGGGGAGAGAGAGAGAGAGGCTCCCAGGTACAGAGAGAGAGAGACACCCAGAGAGAGAGAGACCCCCGGGGAGAGAGAGACACCCAGGGAGAGAGTGAGAGAGACCCCCAGGGAGAGAGAGACACCCAGGGAGAGAAGGACAGGGAGGGCCAGAGTGACAGGATGCTGAGCAGTCTGTCCCAACCCCTGGAGAAGCTCCATGAAGCGTTCAGCAACCTGATGAGACAGCAGCAACAGAGCAGCGATTCAGAGGTAGTAGCGACCACCTGGGGGCGCTCCAGTCACACAGAGCTACACCTTGGAACTAGAGTACAACTGGAGTACAACTGGAGTAGAACTAGAGTACAACTGGAGTAGAAATGGAATAGAGCTAAAGTAGTACTGGAGTAGAACTGGAGGAGCTCAGGAACCATGCCATAGTAGATGGTCCTATTTAGTCATGCATTAGAGTAGACAACTTAGTCCTAAGCAACAGATATTGATTTTCGGTACAGAGGAAGGGGTTAGGGCATCTTGAGGTCAACAAGGGAATCAAACCCAGGACCTTTTCGGTTGGGAGTCGAACGCCCTCATCACCATACACACCTTCCTCTCCGCCAGCATCTCCACTCATCACGGGTCTTCGTGTGTGACTGTGTGTGCTTGTGTGTGTGTGTGTGTGTGTGTGTGTGTGTGTGTGTGTGTGTGTGTCAGAGCGCCATTCAGAATAAGATCACCCAGCTCCAGGCGGAGTTTGACAGGCTTCGCCAAACAACGCAACACCTGCTGGAGAACCACGACGAGAAACAAACACACCTCCAGGTAAAAGGGAATATCGTCTGTCCACTGTTCAGCCACTTATCAGACGCTGTCACACAGTGTTGCAAAAAAACACTGGTCATGATGCTAGTTGTGGCCAGCGTCAGTGAGGATGTCATCAGTAAGGATGTCATGCTGGTTCTCGCAGAAACTGTACAAGTCCATGAAGGTGCTGGAGGAGCAGAAGGCGGACAAGCAGCTGCTGGAGACGGAGATCCAGATCGTGAGTCGCGGCCCCCGGGGGAGGATGTAAAACACCCTTAAACTCAGTCTATCTGAGTGACATATAGACTGTCTGAGTTACATTCAGTCAATCTGACTCTCTCTCTCTCTCTCTCTCTCTCTCTCTCTCTCTCTCTCTCTCTCTCTCTCTCTCTCTCTCTCCCTCTCTCCAGAAGGCAGATAAGTGTGCGTTGGAGAGCAAGGTGAGCCTGGTGCAGCTGGACGCGGCGACGGAGCAGCTGAGCACCATGTTCCACAACCTCCTCTCCAAGGTCACGGGTCAGGAGCAGGACTGGCACAAGGTCATGGACCGCCTCTCCAGCGAGATGGAGGGCAAGGTACACGCTAAACTCAAATATGTACCAACATTACACATAGACACACATCATACAGTACATACTAATACACCAAACCATATATGCTGTCTACACCCACATTCAACACTACAAGCTTTGGGTTGGCTTTTAGTCAACCTGCTGTGTTTTCATGTCAAGCCAAAGTACATAAAGTATCTATCCATCCATCCATCCATCCATCCATCCATCCATCCATCCATCCATCCATCCATCCATCCATCCATCCATCCATCCATCCATCCATCCATCCATCCATCCATCCATCCATCCATCCATCCATCCATCCATCCATCCATCCATCCATCCATCCATCCATCCATCCATCCATCCATCCATCCATCCATCCATCCATCCATCCATCCATCCATCCATCCATCCATCCATCCATCCATCCATCCATCCATCCATCCATCCATCCATCCATCCATCCATCCATCCATCCATCCATCCATCCATCCATACCACAATACTGGTCAGCAGTGGTCTGTGCTGATCCTTCCTTGTTTTGGCTCTCTGCACCGCCCCGTACCGGTCTGCGCTGGTTCCGTCCCACAGCTCAACCGGATGGAGCTTGACTCGATGAAGAAGCAGCTGGAGGACCGCTGGAAGAACATCCGCAAGAAGATCAAGTCTCCCGAACACGAAGACAACGCCGCTGGCCTCACAAGGTACGAGCTTCTGTAGATCCATACTAAGAGGACCTGCTGTTTCATCTAAGTGCTCCCAAGACTTGAAACTGTTGGTCTTGATAGTAGCTTGGTGGTAAAACAAAAAGGATAGGCATCATGGGGGAGCAATTGTCGACACATCGTCTGAGGAATTACTGATGAATGCTCGACCAATTGTAGCCAGTGTTAGCCGTGCATGAACACGTTTTCCCTCTTTGTTTCATAGTTGTGTTCCTTAATATACTACATGCTGTACATACTCATTTATTGTTTATATTATTCATGTTCCAGACAGCTGGTGGCCAGGTTCCACTGCATCTCGTGCTCGCGCCCAGTGGATATGACTGCACCGTGAGTCCAAGTGCGCCCACCACACACTCCACTGCACATGTTTGACTGCCCTCTTTTTCTCTGTATCTCTGTCTGTCACCCTCTCTCGCTCCATTTTTGCTCTCTCGCTCACTTTATCGTAAACCCCTGGGTGCTGTACCTCCCCTAACCAGTGGGGGGCAGCAGAGCCCACCACAACACTACTTCATACAAAAAGCACCACCACATTTGAAACAATAATGTATATAATTAAGTAGCTACTGTAGGTACTGTCTAACCCCTACCTGCTACTTAAAGACCTGTAACTGTACTATATAACCCTTATCTGTACCTTAAAGACCTGTCAATGTACTGTAAACCACTACCTGGTACTTAAAGACCTGTCTCTGTACTGTCTAACCCCTACCTGGTACTTAAAGACCTGTCTCTGTACTGTCTAACCCCTACCTGGTACTTAAAGACCTGTCTCTGTACTGTCAAACCCTTACCTGCTACTTAACGACCTGCCACTGTACAATCCAACCCCTATCAGGTCCTTAAAGAGCTGTAACTGTACTGTCTAACCCACACCTGCTCCTACATGACCTGTCCTTGTGCTGACGCGCTCCCCTTTACCTGCGCCCAGTGGGCGCGTCCCTGGGATCGGGGACTACGGCTACGTCACCATGTCCCGCCCCTGCGGGGGTCACCACACCGTCACCCAGCCCATCCGGCGCTCCGCCCGCTTCCAGCACCTCAGGCACTTCTACCAGGCGGAGACGGAGGCCCTGCCCGTGCACCCCGCCGAGCTCAAACTACAGGTGGGGCGGTATAGACAACTTAACAGTATACTGTTTATATATATGAAAAAATGTTAAAGTAGTTAATAGCCATTACTGGGTGGTGGGGAGTTTAGGTGGGTGAGGTGAGTTACATTCTGCCCACGCACAAACATGTTCAACAGAATGTGGCCGATCGCAGCTGTGATTGGCTACCCCAGTCGGTGATGTGTGTGTCTGTGTGCGTTTGGGATTGGTCAGGGAGAGGAGGATATCCTAGGATTGGCCGGACAGATCTACAAGGGTCGCCTCACCGCCAAGGGCCCCCGGACCACGGACCAACACCTGCCCAGCCTCTCGCCCAGAGAGAGTACGTCCTCCTCAACAGCTTTATTTATAGTCCGGACGTTACGAGGACGGTCACATTGGTGTCCCAGTCCGGACGGCCTCTGGGTCATGTGTGACATCAACAGTCCGACAACCATCCGTCATATGAACACCATTAACTTAACTAACCACCATACCGCATCGCAATCATCTGTCATCTAACTCTGAAATACGTTTAGCGAACAGGATAGTGTTCGCTGAACGTGAGGGTGTTCACTCCCAGCTAAAAGGGTCTAAGGTTCGGAACGTCCACAGTCTCCCTGAATGCATCCTTGAGCAGGATTACCCCCTAGCCGCTAACTGCTGCTTCCTGACCTGTGTCTGTACTGTCCAACCCCAACCGGCTCCTTAAGGACCGGTCTCTGTACTGTCCAACCCCTACATGCTCCTGAATGACCTGTCTCTGTACTGCCATACCCTACCTGCTCCTTAAGGACCTGTCTCTGTACTGTCCAACCCCTACATGCTCCTGAATGACCTGTCTCTGTACTGCCATACCCCTACCTGCTCCTTAAGGACCTGTCTCTGTACTGTCCAACCCCTACATGCTCCTGAATGACCTGTCTCTGTACTGTCCAACCCCTACATGCTCCTTAATGACCTGTCTCTGTACTGTCTAACCCCTACCTGCTCCTTAATGACCCGTCCCTGTACTGTCCAACCCCTACCGGCTCCTTCATAACATGGATCTGAATTGACTGGAAGCAGCTTGAGAAAAAAAGCGTCTGCTGAATGACTTTGATTAACCTCAGTGTTGGGAGCAATGCATGTTGGGAGTAAGGGGGAGGTTGCGAGAGTGTGTTTGTGTGTGTGTTCCGGTTGAGGTCAGTCTTGGGGGGGAAAGAGACCATTACTGAACAGAAAGGAGAAGTGAGCATGTTGCAACAGTGACGGGAAGGGAGTAACCCAGGGTTTGGGTTCATTATCTTTTTGAGGACAGCGTCTGGTACCCATGCAAACAGCCCCCCGTATAAGACCAGGTGCGCAGAAAGTCCAGGTCCTCAGAAAGACAAGGACCTAATAAGTCCATGTACCCATTAAGATCATTCAGACTCATTTTTCATATGACCATCATTGTGTTTGTGCTCCTCATTTCTCAGGCTTATGTGGACTGTGTCTGGTACCCACAGATGTATACTAGTGTATGTGCGTATATTGCCTGAATGTTTTTACAGCCTGTATGGTTCTTGTTAGGCTCCTATAGAAAGTTGGGATTTTTGTCTTCATGTGACCTTGCTGCTATGACGACCACAGGCATGAGTAAAAGTGGAGACGGCCGAGTTCAGCGTTCCAAGTCCCAGATGTCCTGTACCGCCCCGGGACCCGGCTCCGGAGCTCCGACCCGCCCACAGAGCACCAGGGCAGGCCGCCGTCGCATCGGTGAGTCCCGACCCATCGGCTAAACACTCTCGGCCCGAAGAAGACTCTGGGTTCAAACCCCAATGTCCCTACTCGACCTGTAGGTCCGTCTTAAAGGTGACGCGTTATACCCCCGTGCGTGAGTGTGATCAGCTGTTACAAGCCGTGACATCACTAGTGGGCGTGTCCAACTAGATGTATGACGGATGGACGTCTGCTGCAGTCCACTTGCTAGGCTGGTAGACTGATCTATCCAGCGCACAGCTAGGTGGACACGCCCACTTGTGATGCAAGAAGAGGCAGTTTTCCAAAACGGCTTGTAACGGCTGAGCGTACTCACACCTGGGGGTATCATAGGTCACATATAATAAACTTGTTCTTGCATCTCAAGTTGCTTGTGGGGCTGTACAATGACCGTTGTACGGAGGAGGAAGTCTTCCCCCGGAAACTGTTATCTGTTATTCGCCTACAATCGGAAGCGCAGATATATTATATAATTATAATTATAAACCAACCGCCCCGTCCCCCATTAGACATGAATAACCTTTGACCTTGTGACCTCCAGGTTCTGCTGGTTCGGGGCGGGCTTGGCCGGTGTCTGCGGCGGACGACCTGGGTTCACTAGCGCAGAGCAGCGGAGAGCTACAGCGCCGGGCCACCGTCACCGAGCTCCATGTTGACCTCCGACCCCCTGATGAGGAGGGGCCTGGGACCAACCTGTAGGCGGGGGTTGAGTGGTGGAGTGGTGTGTGTGTGTGTGTGGGGGGGCTGCAGTGTTGTGATTAAAATATAAAAACTGTTTTTTAAAGGTTTTTAAATAAACTGCACCAGAAGACTTTTCTCCAGGAGAATTATTGTTTTTTTCTATTCAAAATAAATCACACATATACAGCGTGGAGGAGCGTGTTCTCGGGGGCCTAGGGGCTGGTTGAGGTGGACCTGGGTCATTTTAGAAATTCCTTATAACGAGTTGAATGGGTAACGTGTCTATCATAGCTAACAAAGCTAATATTGCTAACAACAGCAGGGCTTGTACTGCTAACATGCCACACTAACTCAAAAAATGACAGGGCTAACATGGATAACATCGTTTTGCTACACGTGTTTCATGATTTTGCTGCTTGTCTGTGTTTATGTGTGTGTTGGTGATGGATGGGATATACACTACACTGCGTAGCATGTGACCACAATGCCATGTTTAACTTTAGCTTCCAATACAGCGTGCTGCTTTACCACTTCCTGTGGTACGAGGCTGTGTGTGTAAGTGTTTCAGAGAAAGAATGAACAAGTTTTACTAGCGCTTCGGGGAATTTGACCTGTAACCTAACCCCATCATTTTCAGGTAACGGTACAGTATTACTCGATGTCGGACAACACGTAATGTTGACTAACCTGAGTAATAAAGCATCCGTTTCATCTCACACTTATCAGTCCTTACAGATTACCTGATTGGCTGAAGGTCAGGTCACCTGACCTTCTGCTCAATGTACACGACTAATCTTTCCTGCTCCTCTGCTTTAGACACATTTTGAAATGCTCTTAGATTTCCAAACGTCCATTTCCTCCTTCGGTTGCACCAGTTCAGCCAGCTCTTTTTGAAAAAATGGCGAAACAGAGGGTGAGAGAGAGTGAGTCAGTGTGTTTTTAAAAGGGCCTTGCCATTTTGTGCAGTTGCTAACATAACCACAACAGAGTGGCTCCCGTGTAAACTGTTTAATCTCAACCACCATTCAGCGTCGACCAGCACCTACGCCTAGTCTTTTGATTACCATTACGGGTTATTATTATTATTATGAAGCAACAGGATGAGGCGCGAGAGCTGGGAGAGAGGAACATAGTGATAATAACCACCACGTGTGGGTCGTCATACTGTGTTTTTATTAAACATAAATACAAATTATTTCGGCAGGGGGGAAAATGAACCGTTGAGAGGGAAGAATAGAGTCTGTATAAAAAAAAGAGGATACCCAGAAAATGAGGAGGTTCTGAGGAGTCCATGAGAAACCATAGGCCAGAACCAGACCCCCCCTCAAACATCGTCCTGACAACCGTGGTGGTGTCTAACAGGTCACAGGTAAGAAGCTACAGGGAGACTGCTTGAAACCGTCCACACAACAAAGAAAAAACACCCAGATGTCCTGAACTGATAATGAGGATGATGGCTCCGGGCGGTCTTCCACACCAGCCCCCACCTCTGGTCAGGTCTTAAAGAAAATGTATGGACAAGATTTAGGCCCAATCCCATTTCTACTCCTTACCCCTTCCCCTTACCCCTCCCTCTTGTTTTGAAGGGGTAAGGGGAAGGCGTAAGGGGTAGAAGTGGGATTGGGCCTTAGGCCTAATCCCACTTCTACCCCTTACCCCTTCAAAACAAGGGGGAGGGGTAAGGGGTAGAAATGGGATTGGGCCTTAATAGAGGCACCGTTCTAGGGGTTGTAGTCAAAGAGTTCATGTAGGGTGGCGGAAACGGGGGTCCACCGTTTGTCCCAGCCTGCTTGAACCTTCCATGGTGGTGTGGTCGCCACGGGGATGCAGTCAACTGCTTCAGTTGGTCTGGATGGGGGGCTTTTTGGAAAATTGTGACCTAAAACACACGCCCGCCCCCGCCTGGGTCCATATAAGGAGTGTACTTCCTGCTGGGGGGCGGTCCTTTCCAAGTCATCGCCCGGTTGAATGTGTAAACTCTCCAGGCGGTACAGCGGAGATCTAGACAGCGACGTGTCGCCGCTCTCTCGTTTTTTTTTGGCAGGATGGACATGGGATGGAGCACAAAGAGAGATGTGTGTCTCTTTGAGAGCCAGGATGCTGTAAGCAAGTTGAGGAATCAGAATACAGGAGGCCTCGCCCATTCAGTCTGTGCCCAGTCACAGCGAGGTAGGTGTGGTTGAGTCTACAGGTTGTGTGGAAACCTTAATTGTATTGCCGAGTGGACCTCCCATTGGCAGCACATTTTGGCAGTCCAAATGTTCTGGTGTCCCTCCAACAGCGTCAACCGTTGGGGGAGCTTCTGATGTAGTCGTAAGCTGTGTATTGCATTTCATTGTACATGTACCCTTAGTTAACAATAAAACAAAC
>NC_079413.1:5435444-5450444 GCF_026213295.1 Gadus chalcogrammus
AGCTATTAGAGTCGGCAGGGAGCCCGGTTCAGGTGGCAACATTTCAAACAGCAGGACCTTCTGGGCAGAGGTCAGCTGGCCACAACGACAACAACCCATTGGTCATTAACAGACCAGGTGTGGTAGAGGAGATGGGGGAGGGGGGGGAGGGTGGGGGGGAGGGTGGGGGGCAGTGTCAGCGATCCTAGAGCTGTCTCCACGTCCCTATAAATATTTTACACTCACAGCTAAGGAGGAGCCGCTGTAGGCCACATACCTTGCAAACATTGGCGGCCGTTTTGTGGGAAACCTGCTGGTGACGACGTTGTGTGTTTTGATCTTACATCCTTCAGGAATTAGTCAATCGCGGGGACCATGATACATTTTTCAATGAGAGTACTTAATAGACACCATACATTAGTATACCCTGCGTGATTATAAATGTGATAATATTATATCTATAATATATATGTTTTCTATGGTGATTTTTTATTATTTTGTAATGTTCCATCACTGTAGTTATCTATAGATATATCCATTGATATATTATGTACATCCCTCTATCTATTTATAAAACTAAATGATTGACTTATAAGGCCTGAGTGTGGCTATAGCTGAGTGAATAAGGGAGCATTAATCTCAGGGCTGAATGTTGGTACAACAAGCCAATCTCAGGTTTCTGGACAGCTGTAAGGACCTTAATGACTCTAAATATAGTTAGCCAGGGATAAACCTTAGCCACTTAGCTCAGTTAGTCTGTCCTATAGCATTACTGAAGGCAATTAATGGCTAATATCGGTTAGCTTAAGTAAATACCCTGTCATCTCCATCTGTTTTCATTTCAAACACTATGATTTCAGTTTTTTTAACTGAGTTGTACACACTCCACACTCTTTAGCACTTTTAAGAAGCCATTGCAAAGTTGTTGATTTTTAAGAAAAAGACAGGGTAAACTACATTTCACAAAATAAATTATATTATGTGCACTCAATATACGGATTGTGCCTAATACCCTTTGTAATGGATCACTTTCTTAAGGAAGAGATTTGTGGATATTTTGGCAATAATGCAGGTTCTGTGAATGAAACATGATGACCTGCCATGTCAAGGCTAGTAGTGTGATATATGAGGGGATGATAATATACGGTTGTACACACCTGGTTAGGGTCGTTACAACCAGAACGAATACTATCGACAGTGTAAACAGCATATGTCCACTCTGTGGTTGCTTCCTGTCCATTAACCTCTCTCCCAAAAATAACCTCTTTATTCCCAGCATGCACACACACACACACACACACACACACACACACACACACACACACACACACACACACACACACACACACACACACACACACACACACACACAGTGTTATGGGTGCCTTGACAAGCTATATACGAATGCAATGAGTTATTATGAACATGAAGAATATTATCGTTATTTTGACGATCTTGCACGCACCTCGAACTGCCAGTGGGCGGCCTGTAGGAGCT
The DNA here is from genome assembly GCF_026213295.1 of Gadus chalcogrammus. Classification (NCBI taxonomy): domain Eukaryota; kingdom Metazoa; phylum Chordata; class Actinopteri; order Gadiformes; family Gadidae; genus Gadus; species Gadus chalcogrammus. Next base: position 5,436,921 of record NC_079413.1, read on the forward strand.
GCTTGGCTTGGTCGGCTGCGCAGCCCGCAGCCACAACAAACTGGTTGATCATGACCTGATGCCTCAGTTCCTCCATGTTCGCCGGTATCTCCGCTCTATACCCGACTATTAGTTAATCTAAATTGAGTAAACCAACGCACAACTGTATTTTGGTTGGATTATTGGATCTATAAACCGAGTCGTTCCTCGCTGTCGATCTCTCCTTCGGCCCGTCTGCAGTTCAGTTTACAGCAACAACAATGTTTTCATGTCGTCAGCAACAACAAAGCCGAGCACGGCGTCCCATTGGACGCACATCGCAACGCAGCGTAGTACTCGCAACGTCCCAATTGGTTAACGCTGAGAAGGGTTTAAAATAAAAAGGGTTTGTTTGGTTTGTCAGAACAGAGTCTGCCGGCAGAGCGGAGTCGCTCAGAGTTATGCGTGCTCCGCCCTCTGTAACAGCTCCGTGTCCCTAATGAATGTACTTTCTTGAATGGGGACTTGAGATGATGTTGAACTTTCTGATTGGACTCTCGGGTTGAATACAAAATGTCTATTGGGCGATTCATTTTTGCAGGAATAATGTAAAACTTATCGTATTTTTAGCATCAACACTATAGAGTGTGCTACTGATACATTGAATACATAGTCAGCTAGTGTGTACACTGCCATTGGGCTTGTTGATCATCAACTGATAGTTAGATCAACACAATACTTTACTTTTATGATCATAATAAAATAAAAAAAAACTGGTATTCATCAGACAGACAGACATTCAGACAGACATACAGACAGATAGATATAAACATAGATAGATAGATAGATAGATAGATAGATAGATAGATAGATAGATAGATAGATAGATAGATAGATAGATAGATAGATAGATAGATAGACGGACGGACGGACGGACGGACGGACGGACGGACGGACGGACGGACGGACGGACGGACGGACGGACGGACAGACAGACAGACAGACAGACAGACAGACAGACAGACAGACAGACAGACAGACAGACAGACAGACAGACAGACAGACAGACAGACAGACAGACAGACAGACAGACAGACAGACAGACAGACAGACAGACAGACAGACAGACAGACAGACAGACAGATAGATAGATAGATAGACAGACAGATAGTTCGAGTGATAGATAGACAGACAGATAGTTCGAGTGATAGATTGAGTGTTTAGACAATGTGGGTACATCGATCGGTGGAAGTTCCTGTCCTCCCGTAAATCAACACTGTATGTGTTTCAGTTCAGTCCTTGTGTGGCTGTGTTGGAGATAAATAATTAAGCCTTTTCAATATTGTAGGAGGTTTTACTGACAGCGTCCATGGCTAAATGCCATCGGATACATGCAGTCTATTCCTGCCCATTCTGTTTCATCCCGTGCTTTGAAAGAGACATCTATGGTTTAAATGAATCATCTATTGATACACCAGTTCAATTAAACAGAGCTTTATTGACATGCAAAAGAAACATTGCCATTGCCAAAGCAGGTGAGAAATTAAACAATGGAAAAATAACAATGTTTGCCTTGCTAAATCTCTCTCTCTCTCTCTCTCTCTCTCTCTCTCTCTCTCTCTCTCTCTCTCTCTCTCTCTCTCTCTCTCTGACACAAATTGTCTCTGTCTCTCTCTCATTCACAGTGTTGCCGTGTCACTCAGTCAGTTATGTGAGTGTTGACTTCCTGACTCACAGCGACCCAATGTCTTCTCTGTCAACAACAGATCAGCCATCTGACTGGTTGGGGAGTGTTTCCTTTTAAACAAGATTGTTTATCTCGGGTGGATCATTAACACTGAGTAGGACTTTGAGATATCAGAGTCCTGAGGGTGGTCTCTCCCCCCCCCCCCTCTCACAACTGAACCGAAGAAACGCAGAACATGACCTAGTCTTATCATTTTTATAAGGCTTTATGAAACCACACAGAATGATGGAGGACACTTGTTTATTATAATGACTTGAATCAACACAACTGCCTGTCTGTGAGTGTGTGTGTGTGTGTGTGTGTGTGTGTGTGTGTGTGTGTGTGTGTGTGTGTGTGTGTGTGTGTGTGTGTGTGTGTGTGTGTGTGTGTGTGTGTGTGTGTGCGTGTGTTTGTGTGTGTGTGTGTGTGTGTGTGTGTGTGTGTGTGTGTGTGTGTGTGTGTGTGTGTGTGTGTGTGTGTGTGTGTGCGTATTTGTGTGTGCGTGTGTGTGTGGTGTGTCTTTGTGTGCATGCATACAGGTCTGCAATCCCTGTGTGTGTACGCATGTTTGTGTGTGTGTGTCTACTCTCTGTCCATACAATCCATTCAATTAAATAAATGAGTGAATGAATTTAGTCTCATTTGGCTTAATTTATAGCCCATCATGTGATTTCCCTCTCCCGTCCCACTTGAAGGAGAATCGTTACATCAAATTGAATCCATTGCTGACCGCGAGATGTTTCCTTCTGTATGATTTAATAGTATTTAGCGCCCTCCGCTGTCAGTAAGTGGTATTACTTCTCATCGAGACACGCTCGCTCACACAAGGTCAGATAACTTTCACAAAATAGATTACACATATTTTACTCTAAATCGAATAACCAGCTTTTGAATTAAATTATGTACATGTTATCTCTATATTTAATCCATAAAAGCTCCCTGGACTTTGACCCTTTAAGGTTAGAATGTAAGGTGAAAGTTTAAATATATGCAGAGAAGAAGTAAGTCTTAGAGTAACCGAAATATGGTATAAATAGAGTAGAAGTAGACCTACTAGGGTAGAACTAGTAGTCAAAGGCCTACTTTAGTAGACATAGATTAGAAGTAGGGGGCACTAAAGTGGATGTCATAGAGTAGAAGTATGCCAACTAGTATGTAAAGAGAATAAAAAAAGGCAGACTAGAGTGGATGTCGTAGAGTAGAAGTTTACACCACCCCACGATACTGAACAGAGAACATTAGTTTTGTTCCACAACAGTTAATCCCATAAGGATACAATACAATATGTTCACTAAGCCAATGGTTGGTTTTAAATGCAGATTATAAATCACAAGCACAGCAGGCCATGCATTCCTCTCTCTGTATGAACCCTGAAACATATTATCCCTATTTTCTTAACTTATTAGTATTATTATTAACTTATCCGCATCCATGTTTAGAGCCAGCTCCGAACAGAGAGGTGAGTTTAAAATGAAGATGCAAGTTTATTTTATATGTCAGGGATGTAAATATCTGTTTTGCGTGCATGTGTGTTGTGTGTGTGCGTGTGTGTGTGTGTGTGTGTGTGTGTGTGTGTGTGTGTGTGTGTGTGTGTGTGTGTGTGTGTGTGTGTGTGTGTGTGTGTGTATGTGTGTGTGTGTGTGTGTGTGTGTGTGTGTGTGTGTGTGTGTGTGTGTGTGTGTGTGTGTGTGTGTGTGTGTGTGTGGATGTGTGTGTGCGTCCTATAAGCTGAACCACTCTTCCTCGACCGTCTCGCTCTCTCCCATACTGTGCTTGGCCGCCCCCACCGTCACCTTTGACCTTTCCTGAGGGGGTTAGAGAGAAGATCAGAGGGTACATCCAGTCTGGCCCGCTGACCCCTGACCTCTGGCGCCTCTCTTCTGGTAGGGGAAAGACATTTTGTAACATGGGTTTAGAGACTAGAGAGAGGGCGGGACATTCGGTTGCATGAGTTTAGAGGCGAGAGAGAGGGCGGGACATCGTCACATTGGATAGACTGAGACTATAGAGAGGGCGGGACATTCTGTTAAATGGCTTGAGGAGAGAGCCAGGACTTTCAGTTACATTGCATCCAATTAGCATCGAAAGAGAAAGGGAGGGGCTTCTGGTAGCGGGATATCTCTTTCCATTACATTTTTCTGTTATTGCTTTTGTAAAATTCTTCCTAAAAACAATTCTTCATCAAAACAATATTTTCCTTGTGTTTGTTCTTCTTGTCATGTTCTTAAAGTTCAGCTCAAAGGAAGTAAGATGGTAACTGTTGTACCTCATAGGAAGTTAGAGTTTGTAGAGGTACGTTTCCCGGGACTGTTAACAGATGTACACAGCTTATATATTAAGAGTCTTTCAATTGTAGCAGGAGGGACAAGAGCTATCTGGACGTAGAGGACAACAACCCGAACCCTCTCCCAGCCCTCTCACCCTGTCTCGCCTCATCCCTCCTCTGATAGGCTCTCTCCTCCTTCTTCTCATCTCTCCACTGACTGGCTAGCGTGTCTTGGTTTCCATGTTTTTCTGTTTTTCCTCCCTTTGGGCCAGAGCCCAGGACATTCTAGTGAAAACATCCCCGGTCCGGTTCTGTGCGTTGCGGGGCTGAGGTGTTTGGTGTTTGTGAGGAAGTTGGGTCTCAAGCTGAGAATGAAATAATGTGCAGAAGGAGCTGGCTGAGGTTATGAATATGTTGAATCAGTAACAGAACCCGAGTTGGACGCAGCGTTTGGACTTCTAGGGCGAGGAATGTACTTTTTGTCCTGGATATATAAAGGAAGAGAGAGAAGGAGTAACAAAAGATGTGGCCCAAAGAGCATCTGGTAGTTGGTCTGGACAGCTTCCCTGACCTCCACACAAAGAAACTGTAAAGTCATAAAAAAAAAAGTCTCATCTTTTCTGTTCTCTCATGGTCTTCAGAGATGAGCGAATGGCTCATTACCAAACGCTCTGGTCACAGTTTCAGTTCCAGTGCCTCTAATTTCAAACATAAAAAATAGGAGAAATTTAATTAATAACGCTTAAAAAAAGCGCTTACTAGCCTATAAAAAGTTCTGTATTCCCTATTAGGACTTCTCAGTTCTTCAAACACACCGGCCAGAGGCCTGTAGGCCAAATCAGTTGAGTTGGCAAGTGAGGAATATTCCTATTTATTTAAAACCCCTCAAAAGAGGAGCGTACAATAGAAGGAGTGACAATGTGTCTTTCCCTCCTGTCCTTCACTAAACAGAGAGCTCGCTCTGCAGCGAGCTGATTAAAAGTGAAGCGCCATAGCAACCAACGGGCCAATGGAGGAACGGAGAGCTGTTTACAAGGGGGTGTCGCGTTTCTATGGTTGCTGGACAAACCTCCTGAACCAGGTATTAAACTGCCCCCCCAGGGATGCTTTAGTGGTTGCCACCGTGATCTAGACCTCCATTCAACACGACGGCTGGAGACGCGCGGAACAGAGCGCCAACAGACGCCCAGAGAGACGGGCTAGAGACGGGCTAAGTGACGGTCCAACTGGAGGAATTCTCCATCTCCACTTTCAACAGGTGCCCAACTGACGACTTTCAACGGAGAATGCAATAACCGCTCGATTGCGAAAATAAATTGTTTGCTTCCTTCTCCTCAACGTAATACGCAATAAAAGGTAGGTTTATATTTTTACAACTTTTAATGGATTAACGCTAGAAACTTTTCGATCTTCGTTTGGCCGTTGGGCCTTTTGGCTGGAAAAAATTCTGATAGGCCCCTTAAAAGTAATTCGATTTAACTTGTATTTCATTTATGTTATTCATTAATAACGTCTTTTAAAAAAATACAAGAATACGATTTTAATATAAGCGAAAAGTTGGTGATTTACTTTTTGCATTATAATATTGCGTTATATCCCATAAGGGCCAATATTAATGTAATTTAAGGGAGACAATTACTCTACACATGGAATTACTATTATCAGTTTAATTTAATTATCTAGGCTATATAATTAATTATTTAATTTAGCTTTTAAATTATTAAGATCTATTTATTCAAAGGAATAAATAACCAACAAATGAAACAGCTAACTCTGACCTTGAAAATAATTAATGTTAGATGGTATTAGTTAAGGTGATAAACTCCGGTTAACGGCACAGAGCTGTGACGCAATGCGAGTCAAGTGCAGCGGGGAGTTTTCAGGAATGTTCTCTGACCTCCCGCGATTCAAACACACACACACACCGCTCTTTCATTCAATTATAATCCACATTTCCCATTTAAAGTGCTATTTCCGTTTTGACACAGCCAGGATATTTTCACTTAGGCCTACAATTCTAATTGGAAAATAGAAAACGGGGCGCACTTGGGCGCGCTCCGTTGGTAATTACTCTCGGGCCACACAGGATCACGCTCAAAAGGCGCTGCCAGAAAAGGCAGTGTTTCTAAATCGTCCATCATTATGTCCACTTTGTTACCGCCTGGTGTGCGTTAGTTTGTTAACGACTGCTGTTTGTGTGTGTGTGTGTGTGGCTTCCCCGTCCCGCCAGACAACGGAAGCTCGCAGAAGGGAAGCGCTGGGGGGCCGTCGAGACAAGATGTCCGCGAGCTGCGAGGACTCGGTCGGGCTTGAGGCGGAGCTGCTGAACGCAGCCGCTCACGCGGAGGAGCTCGACAACAACAATAACAACAACAGCAACAACAACAACAACAACAACATTTTCCAAAGCAACCAGGACAGCCTCTGTCTGGACGACAGCCTGACCAGCCTCCAGTGGCTGCAGGAATTCTCCATCCTGGGACCCCATGGGCCCTCACCACCCCCCCACCAACAGTCCTCCCTGCTGGGCCAGGAAGCACCCTCCTCCCCGCTGGCCGCCGACCCCGCCTGCGGCGGATGCATGCCCCTCACACCCGGGAAACCCACGTCCGCCGCCTACTCCCGAATGCCCTTCCCCCTCCCTGGCATCGTGGCCCACGGGCACTGCCCCGACGACGTGGACTACCGGACCAACCCGGCGGTGAAGCCGCCCTACTCCTACGCCACGCTCATCTGCATGGCCATGCAGGCCAGCCAGCGCTCCAAGATCTCCCTGTCCTGCATCTATTCCTGGATCACCGACAACTACTGCTACTTCAGACATGCAGACCCCACCTGGCAGGTAAACACACACACACACACACACACACACACACACACACACACACACACACACACACACACACACATACATGCACACACACACACACACACACACACACACACACACACACACACACACACACACACACACACACACACACACACACACACATACAGACGCACACACACACACACACACACACACACACACATACAGACGCACACACACACACACACACACACACACACACACACACACACACACACACACACACACACACACACACATACACATACACACACACACACACACACACACACACACACACACATGCACACACACACACACACACACAGACACACACACACATACACGCACACACACACACACACACACACGTGCGCGCGGGCATGCACACACTCGTGCACACACTCGTGCACACACTCACCCATATGAGAGTGTGTGTGTGTAAAGGTTGTCGGGGGTGGGTGTTAAGCAGTCCATTCTCCTTGGAATGGCGAGCGTTCTTTCCCAAGTAAAGTTTAATTTGGTGTATAAATGATTGATGAACAGCCCTCTGGTCGCTCTGAGCACTTTGTTTTTATAAAGCCGTACATGGGGCTGATAATGTTTAACAGAGGTCAGCGCATCTGACCCACATACTGGAGCCCCAGGGTGGTGGAGGAAGGGAAGGAGCTGGGTTGGTGGAGGATATGGGGTCGTGGAGCAGGAGTGATGGTGGAGAGGAGGAAGAGGAGGAGGAGGAGGAGGAGGAGGAGGAGGAGGAGGAGGAGGAGGAGGAGCGGAGGTGGAGAACTTCACAGAAATGGTGGTCTTCCTCTAGACTCTCCGTAATTACTTACTAACATTTAGCATGAAGTCATTTTCATCCAAAGTGACTTAAACAGGGGTTAAACAGTACATAGACAGGTCACAAAGGAGCATTTAGGGGTTAGACAGTACAGGGACAGGTCATTAAGGAGCAGATAGGGGTTAGACAGTACCGAGACAGGTCACAAAGGAGCAGATAGGGGTTAGACAGTACAGAGACAGGTCATTAAGGAGCAGGTAGGGGTTAGACAGTACAGAGACAGGTCATTAAGGAGCAGATAGGGGTTAGACAGTACAGAGACAGGTCATTAAGGAGCAGGTAGGGGTTAGACAGTACAGAGACGGGTCATTAAGGAGCAGTTAGGGCTTAGACAGTACAGAGACAGGTCATTAAGGAGCAGGTAGGGGTTAGACAGTAGAGACAGGTAATTAAGGAGCAGGTAGGGGTTAGACAGTAGAGACAGGTCATTAAGGGGCAGATAGGGGTGTTTCACTATTCGAATGGTTCTGGATTCAAACCCAATTGTCCACAGTCTACCTGTAGACCACTGTACGAATAGCCTGTGGACAGTGGGGTTTGAACTCGGAACCTTTTGGATCCTACCCGTAGACGAGCCTACCGGTATACCGTGATCAGTTGGGTTCCACTGGGGTACCACAAGACTATCCCTCCATCAACGTGTGAATACCTATGTATACATATATATCTGTGTATTTATATTTATGTATATCAGTGCGTGTCTGTGTGTATCTATTGAGCTACATCTGTTGGTGCGTTCTTCTCCCAGAACTCCATCCGCCACAACCTGTCCCTGAACAAGTGCTTCATCAAGGTGCCCCGGCGGAAGGACGAGCCGGGGAAGGGGGGCTTCTGGAGGATCGACCCCCAGTACGCCGAGCGCCTGCTGAGCGGTGCCTACAAGAAGCGCCGCATGCCCCCCGTGCAGATCAACCCCGCGCTGCAGGGCCGGCTCCGGCCGGCGCCCCTCAGCGTGGACGCCCGGTCCCAGCGGCTCCTGCAGGAGTTTGAGGAGGCGACGGGGGCGGAGCAGCGGTGGGACCCCCAGCTGGCGGAGGGCACCATGCTGGGCTCCTGGCCCGTCAGCCGGGTGGTCGGCCGCAAGAGGAAGCCCCCGCCGGGCTGCCGGGCCCCCGGCTCACAGGCCAAGGGTCCCCGGCGCTCCAGCTCCCCCCTGCTGTGTGTGGAGGAGCAGAAGGAGCTGGGCTCCCTGAAGGGCAGCTTCGACTGGGACGCCCTGCTGGACTCGGCGCTGAGCGGGGACCTGAGTCTGGACGGGCCCCTGAGCCCCATCCCCAAGGAGGACCAGGACCTCACGGTGCACGGGACCCAGATCTTCCCCGCCGAGGCGCCCGGGGGCCGGGGGGCGGACCGCCACAACCCGGACCTGGAGGAGGAGACCTTCCTGGCCACGGCCTTCCTGCAGTGCCCCTGGGTGGAGGAGGAGGTGGAGCAGGGCCCCGGGGACTACCTCTGCACCTCCACCGTCAACCTAGAGCAGCTGTTTGACCTGGGCGACCCCCTGGTGGGCCCCGGGGAGACCCTGAGTGAGGCTCTCCTCTGATGAGAGACCCTGCAGAGAGAACCCCCCCCCCCCCCGGAGCAGTCCTGGCCGGGACCACTCCGGCCTCCTGGACCTAAGGGACCCCGAGGCCTGACTTTGTAAACAAGCATTATCTTTCTTGTTGTTGTTTTGTACTGCTGATGGCGGATGAGGAACATCCCAGATAGATGCCACTTGACGCACCGCAGTGGGATCTAAACCAAACGCCTTCCCCTGGTGGGACCCTGGAAACTGATGTTGCGGGACTTTGGTCGCCGCGGCAACATGCTTGCCAGCCGAAGTCTTTGTTTACATGCGGTCATGATACCCGTAGGTGTTGAATGACATGGCTACAGGATGCCTATTGGTTGCCCGCCGCAGGGCCATGAGACGTCACAGCCAATAGAAATTCATGTTGCATTCGGACAGGAAGTGGGAGGACCGATGGCTACCCCGGAGCAGTATGGCTTCCTGTTCGGCATGGCGACCAGGGCTTGAGAATTATTGCCAAATTGTTCTGGTTCAGAAGATTCACCCCAGTTTAGACGTGGCTCTTTTTGGTACTAACTGTATTCACAGTTTTTTTTATTATTAATTCAGTGTGTTTCATGAGATGATTCATTAGTTCTTGTTAAGTCTAAACAACAGGAGATAGAGGGAGGGAGGGAGGGAGGGAGGGGGGAGCAAGAAACTCTGGCAACTTAACGTCTTCTTTCTTAGGGCAAGGGCCGCGTTACTTGAATGCTGCGTTTCGCTGGGTTGATCCTGAGTCACGTGCTTACGCCGGGAATACCAGGAACGACGAAGGAAAACAAAAGGAGAAGCGTTCAGACTCAGTGAGTTGTGACGATGCGGCTGGTAAATGAATATCCAGTTCCGCTCCAACAAACACAGACGCTACGCTGGCAGAGGTCACCAGATATCTGAACTAAGAGAAGCCCATCAACTTCCTCCGGCAACGCCTCCCCCTCCTCCTCCATCACTACTCAAACCCCTCCTTATCCTCCTCCTCCACCACCTCCTTCAAGTCCTCTCCTCCGTCTCCTCCATCTCCACTTCCTACTCTCTCTCCTCTTACACCTGCTCTCCTCCTTCACCTCCACCTCCTTCTCCACCTCCACCTCCTACTCCCCATCCACCACCACCTCCTCTAACCCCTTCTCCACCTCCACCTCCGCATCCATCCTCCACCACCTTCTCCTCCTTCGACGCCCTCCACCCTAAAACTGTCAGTTCTCCGTCTCCTCACTGAGCCCTCTGTTACATTTTATTTGGATCTCTGAGAAGTGTAAAAGTGCAATCGATGTACAGCGATACTTGTATTACAATAGCACACTAGTAGGTAGTTACATAGTACATCAATAGAACATACACGTTACAATGGTCGTAAATTATAGACACGGTTTACACACACACAAAAACACATCTCTATAGTTCAATACCCTTTATGTGATCACATGACTCGTGTGTATGACATCATCCTATTTGTACATTACCTCATTTTTTTATGGAAGATAACTTTCTCTGTACTTTTCTTTACTCCTTTCTTCCAATAAAAATACTTTTGCAAATTACACTAAAGTCTGTTGTTCAAGTGTGTGTCTGCATATGTGCATATTATCCGGTGTGTGTGTTTGTGTAGATATTATATCTGAATGTGTGTTTGCTTGGTTTATTTTGTGTGTATATTGTGTGTTCTCAAGTATTTTTCGGTTTTTGGAGCTGAGTGTGTTTGTGAAGGTCGTCGGATGAGATTTGGTATAAGAGTTGGAAGGTAGTGAAATACTTACCAGTTAGTTAATCGATAGTTAATATAGATAGTTCATGGATATTCCTAGACAGTTCATAGATATAATTGATACTTCATAGATAGTCAGATAGTTGATAATTATAGTCTAATAACGGCACCGTAACCAAACGCAGATAAGGGTTTTAACAGAAGGTTCCGAGCATCCATCATATGGTCTCACCTCTGATGAGGTCGTCGCCGTGTCACCAGCCCCCCCTCCGAACCCCCCAGGTCACCCAACACCCTCCTGGACCCTCCGTCCGCTGCCCAGCACTGCGCTCTGTCCCTGGGGGGAGGCGAGAATAGAAGACCCCCTACTGGGAGGCCTCAGATGGTTGTCATCAGGATAATGGGATGGACGGGGGGAGATTGGGGTGGGGGTGGGGGTGAGAGGGGGAGAGGGGGGATTGTGTGAACCTGACCCTGGTATTCTTCGACCGTACCCGGTGACAGCCACAGGTAAGAGGAGTCGCACTGAAACCCTATGCTCCCCTACGCTAACAGGCCGCTACCGGCGCCCTACCCTTCACTACCGACCTACCTCTCTCTCCCTCTCTCTCTCCCTCTCTCTCTCCCCACCGCTACCACCTCCACAACCGACCTCCCTCCCTCCCTCTTTCTCTCTTACCGCCACGCGCCGCGCCACTAGAAACTCTTTAAACTGAAACCCAACTACCACCACATTCCATCTGCAACACTGACTCACACACACACACACACACACACACACACACACACACACACACACACACACACACACACACACACACACACACACACACACACACACACACACACACACGCATACGCACACACACACACCAACATACGCACACACACACACACACACACACACACACACACACACACACACACACACACACACACACACACACACACACACACACACAAACCCCTACGCACACACACACACACACATACCCCTACGCATACCCCTACGCACACACACACACACACACACACACACACACACACACACACACACACACACACACACACACACACACACACACACACACACACACACACACACACACACACACGCGCACGCACACAAACTTGTGCACACACATAATATACAAACACTGCCTATATGTACACATACACACATACACCTACACACTCATACAGACACACAAACACACACACACTTTTCTATAAGAGTTTATTAGTGGCTGTGCTAAAGTGAACTCAGGGGCTTCCACAGACCACGCCCCCTCCCCATAATGCTAGGCCACGGCCTCTCCCCATAATGCTAGGCCATGGCCCTCTCTATGATGCATCACCATTTGGTCCCGCCCTCTGTTGCCAAACAACGCTCCGTTGGTATTCCTGAGTGCTGAACGCCAGCAGGTGACAATATTCTAGGATCTGGTAGAATTAGTCCTCCCCACCCCGCCATCTCCTCCTCTGTCATCCTAAGAACTCCCCTCTTCCTCTCCTCTCCCTCTTTTATCCCACCCTCCTCTCCCCTCCACCTTCACTCTCCCCTCCTCTCTCCTCCCCTCTCCTCCCTTCTCCTCCTCCTATCTCCTCCTCTCTCCTTCCCTCTCCTCCTCCTCTCGCCTCCCCTCTCCTCCTCCTCTCTCCTCCTCCTCTCTCCTCCTCCCCTCCTCTCCTCTCCTCCTCTCGCCTCCCCTCTCCAACACCTCCCTACTCCCCTTCCCTCCTCTCCACCTCACTTCGTCTCCTTTACCTTCCCTCTCCTCCTCCCGCCTCCCTCCTCTCTGCGTGTCAGGAATACGAGGAGGCCGAGAAGAAGAAGAAGAAGAAGAGGAAGAGGAAGAAGCAGCAGAAGCAGAAGAAGGAGGAGGAAAAGGGAAGAGGGAATACATCTTTTTTATCACACAGCTAATGAAAAGCTTGTTACCACAGTAACTGCTGGTGCCTTTGTCATGCGGGGTGGGGGGGGGTGTGGTGGTCTGTCTGCACAACGGTTGACGGAGACGGCCGGTAGACGGAGGAGAGAAGAAGAGAGGAGGCGAGAGGGCCATTACCCCTCAGGATTTACGAGGCGGTCGTGTCGTGCTCCTTTGTGAGCGTCCCCCTCCGGCTCTTCTGCCACAGACGCAGGACTCACTGGTGCTCCTATTTCCCATCATGCACTGCATGATGCTCGGAATCTTAACCGTCACCACAACCAGGTCTTACATAAACCTAAACCTTTGACCTCATACCATGTATGTATTGATTTATAATGTTTGCATTACTGTAAAGTAATAATACAGCCTAAAACTCTTTGACACTTTTATAAACCTTATATTGGGGAAGAACAACGCACCTTAGGTCCGATTATTATTATTTTTTTATATATGTGTAATATTGAACTTTACCTTTAAATAAATGAGCAATGAATGCATTTCAACAGACTATAACAAGCTTTATTATTAATTGTGAAAGCTTGCTAGACTGTTTGCAGTATGCTACTATTAAACAATGTGCCACGCGGGCGATGCAATTTTGACTGTCCCTTCGTGAAAATGGGCACTGGATGGGAGACCTGTTACCCCGCTAGGAGAGCAGGCCTGGCAACGCAAGCTTTAGCTG
>NC_079413.1:5455444-5531404 GCF_026213295.1 Gadus chalcogrammus
TTATTGAGGAGGATCAGGAACGGGGAGAAGGAGAAAGTGGAGGAGGAGGAGGAGGAGGAGGAGGAGGAGGAGGAGGAGGAGGAGGAGGAGGAGGAGGAGGAGGAGTTTCCAGATCTTTCTATGACTGGACGTTAGAGAAAGGCTGCTTAACATAAGGCTTGATTGAGTTTGTGTCACGCACACACACACACAAACACACACACACACACACACACACACGCATGTACGCACGCACACACACACACACACACACACACACAAACACACACACACACACACACACACACACACACACACACACACACACACACACACACACACACACACACAAACACACACACACACACACACACACACACACACACACACACACACACACACACACACACACACACACACACACAAACACACACACACACACACACACACACACACACACACACACACATGCTACTTCCTCTCCTGCACAAACACACATTCCCACACAAACACACACACACACACACACACACACACACACACACACACACACACACACACACACACACACACACACACACACACACACACACACACACACACACACACACACACACACACACACACACACACACAGAAATTCTGCACACTGACTTCACACTCAATGGTTAACAATAGTTAATATTTTAACAGGCAATGTCACAAATAATTATAATAATGTTAGGCCAAACACCCAAGACAATTAATAATTGACAAACATTTAAATAAAAGCAACATTTATCTTGGTGAAGAAGCTTGAAGAATATTTAAGGTATTAAATATATTATTCGCTATATTTATCTTTATTTAGCTATATACATAGACTCCACTACCGTTGTCGACTCTGAAAAGGAAGCACAAGCTAAGAGGAAGCTAGCAATTGAATGGACTAGTAAATACATTAACTAGTCTTCTGAAGCGTTTCAAATCAAATTGTTCATCTTTTCATAGAGTTCCTCGACCCTACAAATGGAAGATCTTAAGATCTAATCAAATACATGAGCTCGATTTAAAGTTGAAAGCACTTACTTCGTTATTTTTTATGTATAACCTCCAACGTGAATTAAAACGAATAATTGAACAAGAATCAAACCAAGACATTCTTGTGAAATATTGTGCTTTACTGCCACTTAGTGGTAACATGTGGAACCTCTCGAGTCGCCAAAGACGTAAGAGGACCAACCAGAAGACGCAGCCAATCACTTCACGATAAATGGTCACGTGACGTTAGTCGACAACAAGCATGGCGGATCCAAGCAAGACAGATGATTCTGAGAGGATATTTAGTGAATTACTGAGGTATGAAGCTATGACACTTGTCCGAGTTATTACCGGCAAGGATCATTTGATTTCCTCTCTCCAGAAATGTAACTTTGATGCTTATTTTTCATTTGCTGTTGAAAGTTAAAGTTCATCACACAGTTCTGCTGTTTCACTTTCTGTTCCTCTAGTGAGCTACACATAACCAGTTTATTATCTAACTATCTATATATGGAGATATTACGCATAATTATGTACAGGATTATCATTTGGATAGTTTTTGTGGATAAAGTAACGTGAGTTCGCAGCACATTGTCATGTGTTCCGGGATATTCGTTATTCGTTTCCAGTAAGGTTCTTCTGTGGCCCTAGGCGAGATCAGGGGCCCTCCTTATGCCAACATGCCACGACATTACCTCACACACACACACACACACACACACACACACACACACACACACACACACACACACACACACACACACACACACACACACACACACACACACACACGAGAGAGAGAGAGTGTTCTCGCCAGTGGAAGTGCCCTGCCACTTGGCACCGCCCATGCCCAGTGCCAAGTGTTCTGTTGACAGTTTGCTTGTACGGTTATTGAAATTGCATCTATGATCTATTAATAAACGTGTACTTGATGGCAAAATCACTTGTCCCTCAAGGTCAGTTGTTCCGGTTTTCGACTGATTCAAGTTATCTAAATTGTTCTATTTTACGAAATGGTTCCCAAAGGGGCAACATTTAATTGTAAGGGCATCAAAAGGCATGTATACCAATTAAGAAAAATGAAATATATCAATAATATAGATCAATAAAATAAACAAATGCAAAGAAGGTCGTAAAAAGGCAGTATTCCCTATGGTCTCTTCAGAGGAGACCATAGGACTATTGAGGAGTCCTATGGGTCTTTAACCATTGGTTCTGATGTTCCACCTGCAGCCCATCGGAGCTGTTTGCAGCCCGGTCGCGCAGCCGCAAGCTCCCAGTGAGAGGCCAGAAGGACTTCTACCCCAGCGGCTGCACGCAGCAGAAACAGCGGCTCCAGAACAGTCTGGATGAGCACTGGGAGCTGGTCTCTGAGGAGCGGGTGGAGAGGCTGTGAGTGACGTGAATAACAACATCGCAGAACACCATCGGTTTTCTGGGCTGCATCCGAATACTCATAATTGACTGCTATATAGTAGGCATGTTGTAGAACGTCACAAATATAGCGCGTCTGAATGATCAGTACGCATTGTGTAGTAGGCAAAAAGTTTCCGAATGCGTACTACCGCCAAAGTATACAACGGTAGGTCACTACGCTATCCCACAATTCAGCCGGAGTCTGGTAACCGAAGAAGAAGAACGCTGCGGTGAAAAAAATAAAATAATAATTTTGCCGGCATCAGATGTGCACAGAGGGGAAATACGTAATCTCCAAACATCCGGAGGCGTTTCGGTAGTGTTCAGAAGCCTTCGGAGGCGTTCTACGCATAGAACGTACTACATTAACGGTCAAGTAGTAGACACTGCACAGAAATAGTATATACTTAGTATTCGGATGCACCCCTGGAGTAAAATAGGTTAAGGTGATCTTTGCACACACAATATTTCCTCTGATTTTACCCATTAACTAACAGCGGGAACTTGGTGAGAGGCATCTGGAACCCGAGTGACCAAATAGTGGAACTGCAGTCGCCGGCGGTGAGCATTTTACAATGCAATTGGCTATTGGTATAATCGCACAGTGCACTGCGTCTTCATCAGCTAATTGGTTGGTTTGTCTCCGACAGGGGAAGTTCTGGCAAACGATGGGTTTCTCAGTCGATGGGAAGCAGTGTCTCCAGCCAGAAGAAGCTCTCTACCTGATGGAGTGTGTGAGTGTGGATTACACCAGGGGGATGTGTGTGTGTGTGTGTGTGTGTGTTTTGTTCTTTATAAAGGAAATGTGTAGCACCCAACCCAACCCAAGATTTAGGATTGCCCATTAGATCAAAATTATACTGCATTGGTGTAATTAAAAAATTCATAGCCACGTTTTTTGTGTATCTTCATGTAATATATTTATACACATAAATAGAACCTTGTTGTAGGAAATTATTAATAGTCCAATACCTGTTCTACATTTGTGTATTGTTAGAACAACAAGCAGCAGTTATTATTGAAACGATACTGCTTCCAAACTATAGTAACCGACCAATATTCTAAATTCGGCTACTTTAACACAATTTAATAACTGCCACACTCATCGAATCTGAAAAGTGCAAATAAGAAAATAAATAAATAATATGAACGTTTCAGAAATCGCCCAAATTACAAACCGCTCAAGCAGCAGATTAACAAGCTGTGATCCTTATATTCCTGGGCTCCAGAGTTTGAATCCTTCTCTGTCACGTGGACTGGACTCCGGGGTGTTCTAGTGTTATTAGGGCTCTCTCCATTGAACATCTGACCTCCCGACCTTCTGGTTCCGCTCTCCTGCCAGGGGAACCTGCAGGTGTTCCACCGGGACCTCCCCCTCTCCATCCAGGAGGGCTACGAGACATTCCTGTCCTCCAGCCAGCTGTCCCTCCAGCAGTACCAGGTCACACATGCACACACCGCACGCATCTACGCACACGCATACACACACACATGTGGAAGGCCAAAAGGGACACAACTACGCCTCATTGTAGATGTATCTTGGTTATAAATCCACTTGAAATTTGGCATTTAAGCTTTCATAACAGCGCATTACGTCGTAAAGCAGCATAAAGACTGTTTAATTGACGGCTGTTCATGAGAACCAAACATTATTTTAAAATCGTCGGTATTGATTGATTATTGATCCTTGTACGCTCCCAGGTGTTCGGGCACCTGAAGAGGCTCGGCTACGTGGTGAGCCGCTTCCACGCCAGGTAACCGCTGTGGAGGAGGAGAGTGCTGTTAGGGAGGAGCAGGGTGGAGGTGGAGAAGGGAGGTGTTGTGGAGGCGGATGAGACGGAGGCGATGGAGGAGGAAGGAGTAGGGTTGAAGTGGTGGAAGCGCAGAGGGGGGCAGGAAGGAGTGTAGATCCATACCCTGGTTCTAACTTTGTGTTCTGTAGTTTGGTTCTAATGTTGTGTTCCGTGATCTGGTTCTGACTTTGTATTCCAGTGTTTGGTTCCAATGAGTTCATGCAGTTCAGTTCTAACATTGTGTTCCGTAGTTCAGTTCTAGCATTGTGTTCCGTAGTTCAGCTCTAGCATTGTGTTCCGTAGTTCAGTTCTAACATTGTGTTCCGTAGTTCAGTTCTAACATTGTGTTCCGTAGTTCAGTTCTAACATTGTTCTGTAGTTGAGTTCTAACATTGTGTTCCGTAGTTCAGTTCTAGCATTGTGTTCCGTAGTTCAGTTCTAACATTGTGTTCCGTAGTTCAGTTCTAACATTGTGTTCCGTAGTTCAGTTCTAACATTGTGTTCCGTAGTTCAGTTCTAACATTGTGTTCCGTAGTTCAGTTCTAACATTGTTCTGTAGTTGAGTTCTAACATTGTGTTCCGTAGTTCAGTTCTAACATTGTGTTCCGTAGTTCAGTTCTAACATTGCGTTCCGTAGTTCAATTCTAACATTGCGGTCCGTAGTTCATTTCTAACATTGTGTTCCGTAGTTCAGTTCTAACATTGTGTTCCGTAGTTCAATTCTAACATTGCGGTCCGTAGTTCATTTCTAACATTGTGTTCCGTAGTTCAGTTCTAACATTGTGTTCCGTAGTTCAGTTCTAACATTGTGTTCCGTAGTTCAGTTCTAACATTGCGTTCCGTAGTTCAATTCTAACATTGCGGTCCGTAGTTCATTTCTAACATTGTGTTCCGTAGTTCAATTCTAACATTGCGGTCCGTAGTTCATTTCTAACATTGCGTTCCGTAGTTCAATTCTAACATTGTGTTCCGTAGTTCAATTCTAACATTGTCCTCCGTAGTTCGGTTCCCTCGCTGTATGAGAGGCAGCTCAACCTCCCACCATCACGCGACCGAGGAGCCAATCAGCTGAAGAGGAAACGCAGCCCCAGCCCTGAGGCCACGGCCACTGTGGCATCATCACCAAGGTGACCAGTCTGCGATTTGTCGCCTTTTTGCATCTTCTGATTTGAAACTTTTATCTCTTTACCTGTTATCAATCGTCATTACCAGCCTGTCATTTCTGTTGTGACGCCCACATTCATGTCTGGGAATTAAAAGGTTTGTTGTATCGCCTGTATGAATTTTAGATATTTTATTGAAGCGCTGTATCGTATATATTGACAAATATTCAATATCTTCTTGTACGTTTTGTCAGACCCTCAGAGAAGCAGGAGGATTCGACCAATCCCAGCTCAGCGCAAGACAAAGCCACTAATCACAGCGAGCCCTCAGCAGCTCAGCAGCCAATCCCTGAGGGCCGTCGCCCACCTGCTGACGATGACGTCACAGGAAGAAACTGGTGGAGCGATGGCCTGGTCCCCCCGGAGCAGCAACAGGATGGGGGCCCCTCCCACGGGGGTCCCACCTCGCGGTGGGACTTCCTGTCCATCCAGTTCCCAGACCTGGGGGCCAGGGACACCCCCGGACCCCTGGCCCCCCCGGACCCCGCCCTGTTGCCGGGGGCGATGGCGGTGGGCGTGTGCAGTGTCTCCTCCTGGCTGAGGAGGCTGAACACGTGGAGGGAGAAGCAGCCTGGCGGGAAGCAGAGGAGGAGGAGGGAGGAGGAGGAGGAGAGAGCCAGGAGGCGCACGGGACCGGACAGGGAGGTGCAGGGGTGCAGGAGCTGGGCCGAGTACCGGAGGATCATGGAGAGGAGGCGGAAGGGGAGCAGGAGGAGCGACAGCAAACCAGCGCACCTCTGGGAGAAAGACGTCACCCCCCTCCACGACCCCAGGCAGGGCACTTCCACGGGTGAGAACACTCTCTCTCTCTTTCTCTCTCTCTCTCTCTCTCTCTCTCTGGCTCTCTCGGCTCTCTCGGCTCCCTCTCTCCTCTCTCCTCTCTCCTCTCTCCTCTCTCCTCTCTCTCTCTCTCTCTCGGCCCTCTCTCCGTACCCACACAAAACAAAGCAATAACATTAAGACAGAAAATCAGAAATAGCAAATAACATGAGGTCCTGGGATTCATTTCTTTGTTGTTAGTTTATTACCTGTTATCATTTATTCCAGCCGAGCTGCTGGAGAAGATCAGCGTGGTGAAGCCGTCACGCTGGGCAGACAAATCGTGCAGGTACCACAACCCCCACCAGGGGCCTCTAGGGGCCTCAAGGGGCCCCATACTCCTCTCACCCTCCCACAAAATGGGAATATATATATTTATTTTGAAATTGCATATTTCAATGTCAATTTTTATGTGTGGATAATAAAAGTATTTTACGTGCAGTCTTTTACAGTGATAACATTCTAAAGACAATCTCTCAAATATGTGCTGGTTTACCACGAAATCACCATCGTCCGGTTACCATGACATCATCACGACATCATCCTATTACCGTGGCATCATTCTTGTTACCGTGACATCCTCAGTGTCGAGGCGGTCGGCACTTGGCAGATCAGCTTCGACGTCCACCAGCCGGCCGTCAACACGGAGTTCCGGAAGAGCAGTCCGGGAATGCCGTACTCCCGCATGTGTGTCTGCAGGTAAACACACATAGCTCCACCCCCTCTGTGTGTCTGCAGGTAAACACACATAGCTCCACCCCCTCTAGCTCCGCCCCCTCTGTGTGTCTGCAGGTAAACACCTAGCTCCACCCCCTCTGTGTGTCTGCAGGTAAACACACCTAGCTCCAACCCCTGTGAGGGCTCGTTTCTGTCTCCCCACTAAAGAACGATGCTTATGACATTGCTTTTTCTATTGTGTGTGTATGTGTGTGCTTTTGTGTGTGTGAGCATGTGCGGCATGTAAGGTCAAAGCAAAAAGATTCCACGTCCAAAATGACTAACTAAAAATAGTGCTTTCCTATATATAAATTAATACTAAATGGTTGAAACAGATGAAAACGGTTGGTCAAGCCTCTTCCTGATCCATACACACATGCGTGTCTGATGATAAAGAGGTCCCAGGTAGTGTTTTTTCCAGTGTTGGGTTTCCTCAACATGATATGAGTTATGAATGTTAATTAAATCTGACTTCTCTTGTGAATGCTGGAGGACGGGAGGTATTGTTGTGAACAATACATGATGATCTCATCACTTTTAAGCAGGTGTGTCATTGTGTGTCTGTGTGTGTGTGTGTGTGTGTTTGTGTGCGTGCGTGCGTGTGTGTGTGTGTGTGTGTGTGTTTGAGAATATGAAAACCAGTTCCTTGGTCAGCTGTCATCTCAAGTGCTTTAGATCCTTCTATCTGCTATGCAGTCTTTTATCACACATTTATCCCCAGTGAGCTAGAGTGATTTCAGAGACTTGTCATAAGGAGTACGTAGGGGTTAGACAGTACAGAGACAGGTCATTAAGTAGCAGGCATGGCTTTGAAAGACTGTACATTTCGGAGGAGGAGTCATCTTGCTCTGTGATGTCTACGGGTAGACTGAGGCATCGAACCCAGATTCTTTGGACTAGACCATCCTGATCCTCGATCCTGTCTGTCTGTAGCTTCGACGGACCGGTCCCGGCTCTGGGTGAGCTGCAGCACGTGTCCCAGCAGAGCGGCGACGTTCCCGTTACCATGGCGGTGGTGGACCACGGCGACATCTCCTTCTACACCTTCAAACACTTCCTGTTGCCCTGTGACCTGCCGCAGTAAGCCCCGCCCCCGTTTCGGACCCTCTCACCCCCTCCCCTACCCCTGGGAGGGGTCTCTCCACTTTGTTTCCGGACTCTGTGGAGCTAAACTCGCATCTTTACGTGTCGCCATTGGGCTTGGATATCCTTCTGCCGTGCCTTTGGGCTGGACGCCAAAAGCCATACCGGGGTTGTCAGCGCAAGCTGCACACCCCCCCCCCCCCCCCCCCCCCCCCTGTGTGTTTGAGCGACATTCATCATCACAAAGCACTTCGGAGAGCATTGTTGGTGAACCAGTGGGGTGTACCGAGATGTGTTTACACGTGCATCCAATTTCTTACAGGGTTTGTTTTCCCATTAAAGTGATGTGTTCAAATATGACGTTCTGCGTGTGTGTGTGTGTGTGTGTGTCCTGTCGATCTACGGTCAATATTGTCTCGACGAGAGCGGCGGCGGTGTCGCGTTTCCTTCTCCCATTGACACCGGCGCTCTCACCTGCCACACAGATACCCCCCCCCCCCTCCCTCTAGATGTCACCCACCACCACCACCACGTCACAGCCAGCGGTAAACGCACTACGCTGTGATTAAGGACCACCTTTGTGCCGATTGTATTCGTCCTGATGGTCACTTCCTGCGCATAATGGAGCTGATTGAAGGCGCTATAAGCCATATAAAGGGCAGCTCTCTGTTCCCGACGCGCCACACTCGGAGCGACGGCAGGCGGGAATCGAACACTCGGCATGTGGGAGCAGCGGGCAGCTGTGACGGTCTTCACCCTGATGGGTACGTGGAGGCTCTCTAGTAATCTGTTGATGATGAGGGTCTGATTGGATGGCTGCTGTGTGCTCTGTGGGTGAGTGAGGGGCGGTAGCTCGGGACGGGGCAGGGCGATTAATCTAATTTTGATCGCGTCAAACGACCACAAAAAAAAAAATTATTAGTATTTTTTGGGAGAGACATTCTGAATAAATACATCATGTTTTCAAACTCAAAAATAATCGTGATTTCAACATTGACCAAAATAATCGTAGTTATGATTTTTTCCATAATCGAGCAGCGCTAGCTCAGTCAGGAGGTATAGGCCTTCTGGGAGGTTTCTGGTTCTGACTCATGATCCTCCTAGCTAACTGTTGATAAGTCGATTAAGCAAGATACTTGCTCAGAGGGACACCTTAATGCTCTCTATAAGCTAGCTGCACCGTCCCATGGTAGACAGTACTGCCGTCGGCGTGTGAATGTAGGTAAATGTGTGTTTGAATGAATGCGTGTATAAACATGTTATTTATGTGTTTGTATGTGTGTATGAACAGGTCAGTGGATGTGTGTGGATGAATGGGGGACTGGGAGGCAGTAATTGTACAGCACTGTGAGCGCCACAGGTGAGAAGATCCTCTTTACAGAACAACACTGAGTAAATGCGCTTCATCCACCCGTCCAGTGTGTGTGTGGGGCGGTGTCGCGGAGGACTGCTCTTACGTGAGTCTCTTCAAACACCTGAACCTGAACAATAAGACGGACTCCCAGGTGCACCTCCGGCCTGTGAGGAACTGGACCACCCCGACGGTGGTCAGGGTCAACATGGTGGTGTACGGCATCATTGAAGTGGTAGGAGTCCCGTGGCGTGTTGCGATTGGTCCAATTGTGCCCCAGTGCACTATTTAGGGGGTCGCCATTTTTGTAGCACCCGTCATTTATGAGTGCACAAATCTGGCCAGTTATATTGATAGCATCATTGCAATCACTACTGATCAGCATTTATGACAGATGTGCCCAGGGAATTTTCAGCAACGTTTCCACAGTGGAAATGTTACACATTGGGACCTTAATCGTGTATCTAATATATCTCATATATATGTATATATATATTAATAATAATAATCTTTACTTGGACTTTGATCCGCTCCCTGCAGAACGAGAAGGCCCAGACCTTCACTGTTCAGACCTGGCGTTCAACAGTAAGTATTTTCCTGACAATTGAAAAAAGACAAAACCTAATACAATAACAATAGCACACAAAAATGGCCGAGGCAATCTAAATTGTATATATTATTAAGGAAAAGGATTTGGAAAATATATTAATCAAAAAATCTCCCTCCGTTTTGCTGCCTCTCTTCCTACATTTGGGGCCAGTCAACCAGAAATTCTCCAAGTGCATTTTAAGGGGGTTTTATAGGGACCGGATGGCTAAGAAATCTCTATCAAATTACACTTGAATTACACTTAAACTGGAACTATATAAACGACTAACTCTAAGGGAGTTTTAAAAGTTGGAGACAGATTCTGCGGACCTCATTGAAAGGACATCATTCAGGCTGATACCCAACACACCAGTAGAATATAATGCTGTTAGCCTGTTGGCATTGCTTTATACAGTCAAAGATATTTAATTCATGATGTCACGTATTCAATGTTTCTTTGTTTGTGTAGGAATGGAAGAATGAATTTCTCAGCTGGGACCCCAAACGTTTCTGTGGCATATGGGTCATGGGGGTCCCAAGAGGAATGATGTGGGTGCCAGATATTTACATCCAGGAAGAGTAGGCTCTATTTCACCTAATCTCAGCCTCAAACACCATTAACCCTGACTGTAACACACTATTTTACCTTTGACCCTGACTGTAACCCACAACTTTAACCCTGACTGTAACACACTATTTAACCTTTGACCCTGACTGTAACCCACAACTTTAACCCTGACTGTAACACACTATTTAACCTTTGACCCTGACTGTAACCCACAACTTTAACCCTGACGGTAACACACACCTTTATCCCTGACTGTAACCCACACCTTTAACCCTGACTGTAACACACTATTTTACCTTTGACCCTGACTGTAACCCACAACTTTAACCCTGACGGTAACACACACCTTTATCCCTGACTGTAACACACTATTTAACCTTTAACCCTGACTGTAACACACACCTTTAACCCTGACGGTAACACACACCTTTATCCCTGACTGTAACACACTATTTAACCTTTAACCCTGACTGTAACACACACCTTTAACCCTGACTGTAACACACTATTTAACCTTTAACCCTGACTGTTACACACAACTTTAACCCTGAGTGTAACACACTATTTAACCTTTAACCCTGACTGTTACACACACCTTTAACCCTGACGGTAACACACTCTTTAACCTTTAACCCTGACTGTAACACACTATTTAACCTTTAACCCTGACTGTAATACACACCTTTAATCCTGACTGTAACATACTATTTAACTTTTAACCCTGACTGATGCACACTATTTTACGTGTCACATACTGTAAATGTTGCTATAACACACACTATCCTACTATTTATTAATGTCAAACCATGTTTAACATTCTGTGTTTCTTCTCAAGCGTTCTCTCTTATGAGTTAATGGAGTCCTTCTAAAGACTCAGGGTTAGGGGTCAGGCTGTATAATGTGGTCTGTGAGGCTCTTTGAGGCTGGAGCTGTGATTAAGGATCAGTACTCTGGTCCCCCAGTACCTCGGACAACGGTGCTACCCTCTACTCGCGCCACCTCCAGCTGTTCTTCGACGGTTCTGTCACCAGTATGGCTAAGGGGGAGTTGAAGGCCATCTGCCAGATGAACCTGTACCGATTCCCCGTGGACGTCCAGCGCTGCAACATCAGCTTTGGCCCATTCTCCCACTTCGGTAACCACCCATAAGCCATATCCACCCACACGTGGAAATCCCTTTCTACCCAGCTGAGGCCAGACTGATGCAAACTCAAACATGAATATCTGGACGATCTTTCGAGGCTTCCATGGCATTGTCTTGATGAAAATGCACTTTATTTTGACACGCTATGCAAAAATGCATGGTACGCCCTCCCCTAAAACATCTCCAAATATTAACGATAAGCCTTGTTTACGTCAGTAGGCACATATCCATATTAATTAACCAATACTCTTCTTCAAGTCGTGACCGATGGTGCTGATTAAAAGCTATCCAAACGAAACAAACCACTAAGCATTTAGCCAGTAAAGGTGTCCAAATTGTAATTTATCTATATATTTATAATACAATATAATATAATATGTTCTGATTTACTTTGAATTGTGTCAGGGTCGATTTAAATTGGACTTTGAAATATCCCTATCAGGAATTGCAATCACCCAATTGTCCGACGGCACGTTCCTGACAAATCTATCTGAGACTCACATGGCCACCAATGGGGAGTGGGAGATGACCAGAATCGCCGTCTACTCTGGGTTTGACACGTATAATGAAATCAAAGTGCCTAGACTCAATTACCAGGTAAACAGAAAGCTCTTCCTATACAACACAGTCTCACCTGGCAAACACAAAGCTCTTCATACACAACACCGACTCAACTATTAGATTAGATTAGATTAGATTAGATTAGATTTATTTATTGTCCTTGTTCAACAGAGCTAACAACGAAATTATGTTTAGAGCATCCCCAAAACCACTTGCATACAAGTACCTGATAGCATACATTAGCCACTGTAAAGATAGAGCTCCCATATGCTATAGTATATAATTATATAAATAATAAATAAAAATAACAATAACCCAAAAGTGCAATAGTGCTAGTGCAGTTGAAAGGTCAACAGTCCAGTTATAGCTACAATGTGTGAGTGGAAACAGAATGAGAATGCAGCAATGCAAGTCCAACTATCAGGTCAACCCAACGCTCTTCCTTTGTTGGACTGAATGTGCTGTCTGTCTTTTATGAACAAAGTTGGACTGATTGTGTGGCACTCACACAATACTGATAAAGTGGGGCCGAACGCGTTTGCAGATCACCCTGAAGCGCAGGCCCATGCTGTACATCATAAACTGCATCCTGCCGCTCTTCTACTTCCTGATGCTGGACGTGGGGACGTTCTTCATCAGCGAGGCCCGGGGGGAGAAGCTCTCGCTCAAGGTCACCCTCCTGCTGTCCATCTCCGTGCTGCTGCTCATCCTCCAGGACATCCTGCCCTCCACCTCGGACCAGCTGCCCCTGATAGGTGGGTCAGGGCTGGGACAGGGAGGGATCGAGCTGAGGCCGACAGGTGGGCCTCGCGGCCCGAGCTACATGGCTTGCTATTATGTAGCCTGGTTATCCTAGAGGCCCCTGGTGAGAGACTTTCTGCGTGTGTGTGTGTGTGTGTGTGTGTGTGTGTGTGTGTGTGTGTGTGTGTGTGTGTGTGTGTGTGTGTGTGTGTGTGTGTGTGTGTGTGTGTGTGTGTGTGTGTGTGTGTGTGTTTCCAGCTCTGTACTCCATCATTATCTTCAGCCTGATGGCGCTTAGTCTGATGGAGGCCATGTTGGTCAGCTTCCTGATTGACTTGGACAGCTGCCCCGCCAAGCCTGAACCCGCCCCATCCTGTGTTGTCACGGAGACCCAGGTGGAAGCCCCCCAAGCAGGTGAATCATCAGTGTGACCAAGGGTGGATAGCCACGCCCACAATAGCCTTGCTAAAAAAACACCAACAGCGCACATTAGCGGCATTCTGATAGTTGTTTGGTGATTTTGTTGAATTTTAAGTTTGGTAAACTTAGACAATTTAAGTTTTGGTCAACCTCCTCTCCTCTCACCTCCTATCGGCTCCTTGCTCTGTCGCTCCTCGCTCCTTCCCCAGAGCCCAGAGAAGAGAAACCAGAGGAGGAGCAGGGGGAGAAGGAGGCGCATCAGGACCTCTTCCTGCTGAAGCTTATCCTGAAGGAAGTGAAGAGTGTGCGACAGGAAGTGCCCTCTGAGGTCTCTCCGGGGGACAGAAAGTTGGGTTTCTATAGCCGGCTGGCCGTGAAGATCGACGTCACCTTCTTCTGGGTCTACGTGATCGCCAACGTGCTGTTTCTCGTCTACATCTTCGCTTTGTGGTCATTGGTCTGACCGCAAGAGTTTACGTAGACATGTATTCGATATATACTTATTTAAATGTAGATTTTATTCCATCACTGCAAGTACGTTATTACCAATAAAGATATGCAACTATATATATATATATATATATATAATATATATATATATATATATATATATATAATTTTTTTTTAGATATAGTTTTATGATTAATGAGGTGTAGCCCCATTTCTGGATATTGTCAATCTATATCTGTTTTAGTTGATTAATTCTGCCTTGACTTGCACTGTTTCTGTTGCAATTTGCTGCTGTAACATCTGATTAATAAATTATCTTGACTGATAATTGTCTGATGGTGGCGTCATCAACCATTTTATTTTTTTATCCTGTATTATTATTTTGTTTTGACGTTGTTGAGGTAAAGACGTCACTCAGTCAGCTGATTGGCTGTCACTCGGTCAGCTGATTGGCTGTCACCTGGTCAGCTGATCGCAGGTCGTAAAGCTTCAGCAAAGCTTCAGTTCGCCATCCCAGCAATTGGACGTTTCATTAAAGTTAAGGTTGCTCTTCCACCGTAAAACCAGTTAGTTTATCAGTTCCTTTAAACACGAGCCCCGTCTACGGATTAATGTAACAGCTCTCAGCGGCGTTGGTTCGATTTTAAGGACGGTTTTAGCTTTAGCTTAGTAAGCCTAGCTGTTTCTGCTCTACTTCCGGGTAGCTGTTCTCTCTTTCCGGTTGGCTCTAATCTCTACTTCCGGCTGGGCAGAAGGGTGAAGTCTCTGATCTCTGGTTTCTCTGTTCTCCGGTCTCCTCTGGTCCCTGAAGTCTCTGGTCCCTGGTCTCCTCTGTTAGTGGGTCTCCCAGGTCTCTTTAGTCCGGGTCTCCTCGGTCTCTGTAGTCCGTGTTTCCGGGTTTCCCTGGTCTTTGTAGTCCGTGTTTCCGGGTCCTCCTGGTCTCTGTAGTCCGTTACTCCGCAGCCCAGAGCTGCTGATGGACTCCAAACACACACCGACGGCGCCTCCCAGTCGGATCAGCTCAGCGACACCAAGCCTCCACCACCTGAGCAGCACCGCAGCCCCGCACCACCAAGCCCAGTTCAACCACACCACCACCCTGAGCAACATGCAGGGTATGGGCTGTCCTGTTGTCCGCTAGAAGAACACGGCAATGTCATCTTTATGCATTGGTTGTGGGGGTAGATGTGACTGACTCTCCCGGGTTGTAAATATGTAATCCAACGCAATGCGGGATTTCTGACAAACGGTGTTATCTTTTATGTACGAGTTTATCCTGCATTATACGAGTTTATACTGTGCTGTAATCCGTCGGGTCGGAGCCAGGCCGTGATATGATGGGGTCGTGCATCATACTTACCTGCTGGGCCACCATCACAACAAACTGGCCTTGACTACGCCGATCGGTCTCGTAGTGTTATCGATGCAGAAGCTAAAGGATGCGATTCCTTCATGATTGAGCACGTCGTGCTTTAGAGAGTGTCTAGGTGGGGGGTTTATCCGATTTTCTGATGAGCGTTTGAATGTTGTTAAGCGATTGAATGCGCTGTAGTGTTGCTGCGTTATAGTGGAAGGGTGTTTTTGGCACACGGGGTTTTTGAACATTACAAGCCTGGGTGCGTATCTTACGATTGTCCTTTTGTTCAAAGTCCGTTTTGTTTTATTTTCATTCCAGAACCAAACACCTGCTGGAGATGTCAGACTGAAACAGGTAATTACGGTCTATTTACTCGTTTATGAACTAACTCTAGTACCACGACAATCAGATGCGAGGCCACATCCTTCGACATGAATATTTCTAATTTCAAGAACACAGCCCTGCAAAAAACAAGTACACAACACAATGGATGCATATATGTTAGCTTACAGCTTAGAAACCACCTAAGGTTTAATGTGATAGTTGTTATGGATGCACCTTTGCACCCCATTTGGAAATGGTCTTTGTGTTTAATAAACAGTCCACATCTAGGTGGGTTTTGGTCTATGGTCATGGTTGGTTTCCAAATAGTTGTATCTGTATTTACCTGCTTTAGAATATATGAAGAATTTATATTAATTTGTACGATATCCAATGACATGCAGATTTCAAATGATATAACTCTTATTGGATGATAGGAGCTGTTTAATATTAACCTCTCTAGGTTTTTATTTAACCTTATGTAGTTGGACTATGATCTTTTGGCCCTGTCCACTGGTGCACCAGCAATTGAATCAAAACAATAGAACAATGATGACAATAACACGAAGCTGCTATGTACTTTATAAATCCCTGATGGGAAATGTGGGTGTCGCAGCAGAAGAACAATAATAGGTTTTAATTCAGTAATAAGAATGTATGCGATAAGTATCAGGGTAATAACGCCTACTCCCACACTACTGTAATAGCCTGACCAGGTAGTGGAGTATTGTGTTAAGATCAGTTTGGGTGGTGTACTTTGTTGTCTCCTGACTGTTGTTTTAACCCTTTATGCTCACTAATGCCCTCCGACTCCATGCTGACGGTGAGAATCTCCCGATGCCGGGAAAAACTTCAGCTGCTTTTTAACGCGTGCTTTGTTACATCATTCATGCTCCGGTTTTAAGTTATGATTCTGAACGCCAGGTTTCAGTATGATTCCCCGTTCAGTAGCCCCATGCCATACCTCTCTCTACATGTCTGCTCATCGTGAAGGTGTTGAACATGCATGTCCATGTGTCCTGCGTCCCATTAAATGCATTCTAACCCTGTTGTTGTGATGCTGTAGACCCTGGCTCAGACACCGGCCATGCCAGTGAACAGACAACATGGGATCGCTTTTAAAAATCCAAAGCAACAATTATGTCATTAAGGAGCAGATAGGGTCAAGGGCATCCTGCTCTATGACACCTACAGGTAGACACTCTAACCAGGAGTCGATTTTTCTCTTCCTACCTCTACATGAATTTAAGAGTGCAGAATTAATTCATCCATTATTCTGGGTTATGAGCAGTTAATCATGCAGTTAGTGGAGTAAACATAATCATTTCAGTTCATTTCCTTGGTATATAAAGTGGGAGGTCCACCATTAAGAGGTCAATATACTCGTAGGTCACGGTAAATGGGTCTGAAGTAAACCCAGCCGTGTCCTACTGAGAGACTGCGAGCTGACGGGTGAAATAGGAGCGACGTGTGAAACAAACCGCTGTCTTCTTGCCTCTAGGCTTTCAGATAAACCTTTCTGGAGCTCCCCCAAGTAAGCCACACCCCTTTTTGCTACAGACCAAACCTCTCTCTACCGTCTCTCTCTCTCTGTCTGTCTGCCTGGCGTCCTGATATGGGGGAGTCTGTCACTAACCCTGCCGCCAGAGTGGATGGGTGCTACGGGCTTGTGCCGACGGTCCATTGGTTTTAAGTGCAATGCTGCGTGCGCTAGTGGCATAGCTTAGACAGCCAGCAGGACAACTTTGGGTACTTGTACTAATTGACGTCAAACCTGCACTTTAAATGATGTATCAATTAAGTCTTAACGAATGGACCGTCCCCTTTGTCAACGGCACAAGCCTCTGGTCTGGGGTGTCCATTGACACCTGGACACTTTGGACTCCCCTTTGACCTCTGGTCTGCTCCTGACTGATCCACGTTGCTGTCTCATCACAGAGAAGATGTTCTGTTCTAACATGAATGCCAGAGAACCGGGCCCTCAGGGGTGGTTGGTGACAGGGTTCTGCTACTAACACACCTCTGGTCCTGCCTGCCGTCTGTCACTAAACACACCTCTTCTCTCCTGGCTGGATTGACCTTATACTGTTTCTCCACCTTTGTTTACCGTTAGTCCTGCAGAGCACATCGATATTCCTGCGTATCAAAATTGAATTGAGTCATTTATTTGTATTGTGTGTTTCTTCAAGTGCATTTGAAACTCGGCACAGTATGATCAATATTGGATGTTCTGTGCCACACATTGAGATGTGGTATTAAGTGCAACGCAATATCGCTAGACTTGCTTCAGGATAGAAAACTACAGTGCTTTATCTGCAGTTGAACAACACGCCAGACCAACACTCAAACCACCTCGATTTAGATGGAGAGTGAAAAAGTGGACAAAACAGCACATAGAGCTACTGGATGACACATAGAGCGGATAACGGACTGGCTCTTGGAACGTACATTATCAGAGCCGGCTGTGATAGTGCCGGCCTGGGAAGACGGGGAGCGCCGAGATCTCCTGCGACTGCGAGAGCTGCAGTCTGAGGTTTTTGTGTTCCGAAGGTTCACACATGTTGCTGTAGCCAGTAGTGTGATTCTAGTTGTTCATTCTCTTGCATTGTGAAGTTCAGTTCATATGTGAAATCTCAATACTACTTGATGTTGTTGGGTCGGATTGCTTGGACTAGTTCAGGGTTTGCCTTCTAGAACGCTACCCTGATTGTTTATGGCATAATAGCCATCACTTGATGTAACTTCACTAACATAATGGCAAAGATGAACTGATGACTAAATAAAGAGCCAATTTGATTACTAAATTAGTCTATGAATAGTGTAAAATTTCTGCACTTAAATTGAGTGAAAATATTAGCATATAACTGATCTACCTAGTTAATAACTATGGTTTCTATTTTTTATTATTAGTGATTCCCCTGATTAATAACTGGTTAATACCATCATTTATTAGCAAATTCCCTGGTTAATAACTGGTTACCAGTCAAAGCTAGGTTCCACTAGTACTAGATCATCAAAGTCTTGGCTCTTTTCGGTGGGATTGTGAGGTGTAGTAACCACTATGTTCGATCTCCAGGCATCAATAACGGGTTGAGGAATGTCATTTTTTGTTTGGTTGCATCGTGACACGCATGACCTCATCCCCCCCTCCATTCATCTCTTCTCCACCTTTTGGTTTTTGTTTGCTCGGTCACCTCTTCCCGGTATGTGGTGTTCTTCACGTCTTCCCTTTCATTAAAAAAAACAAAAACCGTCTGCTTTCTCCTTTTACTGCAGGTGTTAACCTCTCCGTTGTTCTTTCCTTCGTCCCAGGTAAACGCAAAGCTCTGAAGCTGAACTTTGCCAACCCTCCGATCAAATCCACGTCCCGGTTCACGCTGCACACCGCCGGGGCAGCCTTCCAGAACCCGCACATGTAAGCCCTGCTTCCGTGTGTGGCCTGGTGCCCCCCTTCATAGTGTCCTGGTGGCCCCCTTCATAGTGTCCTGGTGCCCCCCCCCCTTCATAGTGTCCTGGTGCCCCCCTTCATAGTGTCCTGGTGGCCCCCTTCATAGTGTCCTGGTGCCCCCCCCCCTTCATAGTGTCCTGGTGCCCCACCCTTCATAGTGTCCTGGTGCCCCACCCTTCATAGTGTCCTGGTGCCCCACCCTTCATAGTGTCCTGGTGGTCCCCTTCATAGTGTCCTGGTGCCCCCCCCCCCCCCTTCATAGTGTCCTGGTGCCCCCCTTCATAGTGTCCTGGTGCCCCCCCTTCATAGTGTCCTGGTGCCCCCCTTCATAGTGTCCTGGTGGTCCCCTTCATAGTGTCCTGGTGGTCCCCTTCATAGTGTCCTGGTGGTCCCCTTCATAGTGACCTGGTGCCCCCCTTCATAGTGTCCTAGTGTCCCCCTTCATAAGGCAATAGTGCTCTCCTTCATAATGTCCTGGTGCATTCATACATGCATTCAGATTTATTTCCCTTTCTCTTTCAACCCCCCGTGAGTATTCTGTATTTAAAGACACATGTTTTGTGTTTATAGACGTATGTTCAGTATTTATAGACATGTATTCTGTATTTAAAGACTAGTGTTCTGCATTTAAAGACATGTGGTCTGTATGAGGGATGCACCGAATATTCGGCCACCGAACATGTTCGGCCGAAAATGGCCCAAAACATAATGTTCGGTTTCGGCCGAAGGAGTAAAAGGCCGAACATAATACACCGAACATTTTTATTTATTTATAAAAAAATAAATAAAAATTTTACTCATTTATTTAAAGGTACATTGTTCTTAAATTCTTGCTATGTCTGCTGGAATGTTAGAAAATGTTCAGTATTAAATAAATATTTTGTATCAAATTTGTAATTGATTTTTTTTATAGAAAAGCAAGACAAAAAAGTTTATAAAGGACATTTATTTGATTTATTTATGCAATGGTGAAAAATTAAAGCAAAATGAATGAAAAACATTAAAAGCCGTATTCGGTTTCAGAATTTTCATTTCGGTGCATCCCTAGTCTGTATTTACAGACGTATGTTCTGTATTTATAGATGTGTTTTCTGTATTTATAGACGTGTGTTCTGTATTTATAGACGTGTGTTCTGTATTTATAGACGTGTGCTCTGTATTTATAGACGTGCGTTCTGTATTTGAAGACATGTCTATAAATACACGTGTTCTCTATTTGAACATACAAATACATGTGTTCAGAATTGACTGACATACATTCAGCATCTCTTTCTGTGCTTTACTGTTCGTGATGTGTGTCTCTCAGAGAGCGTTTGAGGACCCACAGTCTAGAGTCGTCAGGGAAGCTGAAGATCTCCGCGGAGCAGCACTGTGACTTCACGGCCGAGGACCTCAAGGACCTGGGGGAGATCGGCCGGGGGGCGTACGGCTCGGTCAACAAGATGGTCCACAAGCCCAGCAACCAGATCATGGCTGTCAAGGTGCAGCTCGCCGCCTCGTCTCAGGCCTCTGGCCTTGGTGTTACATTTTTACATTCGGTTCATGGCAGACTATTATCTTTGCGTTCAGCACCTGCAACTCTGATTGTAAGCTCTTTGGTCATCTACGTTTGTTCCTCAGAGTTCCCTGGTCCTAACCAGTCTCTTGTGTTTGTTCCTCAGAGGATCCGGTCTACGGTGGATGAGAAGGAGCAGAAGCAGCTGCTGATGGACTTGGACGTGGTGATGAGGAGCAGTGACTGTCCCTACATCGTCCAGTTCTACGGAGCACTCTTCAGAGAGGTACGACCGCCGCGGCGTCACAATCTGGGCACCTGCATCTGCCGTTGTATTCTTACAGAGGCCACTGACCACAAGCATGCAGCACTGAAGTATTTTTCAATATATTTCAATGTTTTTTTTGTAGTAGTATTTGTAGTCGTGTTCCAGGTATATTGTTTGAAATCCCAAAGATTACACTCACAATCACTTGGCACACATTCCTCACATGTTATTTTCCTTGATCTCTCCTCCCAGGGTGACTGCTGGATATGCATGGAGCTCATGGCCATCTCTTTCGACAAGTTCTACAAGTTTGTCTATGGCAATCAGGATGACGTGATCCCCGAGGAAATCTTAGGAAAAATAACGTTGGCTGTACGTTTCTTGGTTGTTCGCTTTAACCAATCATGATAAAGGCTCCATTCTTCTTTGGTGATTAAGTATTTGGTTGTGGTTAAACGCCTACTATTGTTTCTGTTGCAGACTGTGAACGCGCTTAACCACTTAAAAGAAAACTTGAAGATTATACACCGAGGTAAGAAACTATGATGTGACGATCATTAATGAGTCCTTAATATGATGGTGGATATTCACACCTAATTATTGGGTGATTATGAATTATTGCTAATGTTTACTATTCAGTAATTTACTCAAATGACTTGCATTGAATTCAGAGCACGTTGTGATGGAGCAAATAGGGGTTATGTAGTACATCAAGGAGCAGGTAGAAAGGAGGCAGTACAGAGACAGGTCATCAAAGAGCAGGTAGTGGTTGGACATGCAGAGACGGCTCATTAAAGGCAAACTCGGCAAATTTGTTGTTTCAGAAGAGTGTATCAAACTGGGTGCCCTTTGATAATTATTGTGAGAAATCCTTAACATGACTTAATTAATTAACACCTTCACATAGATGACTATCATTAATCATTAATAGTAATATATAACTAAAGGCAAACTGAGCAAATTCGTTATTTCAGAAGAGTGTATCAAACTGGGTGCCCCTCGTACCCATGAAGTAGCTCTCAGTACCCATGAAGTAGCTTCAGTACCCATGAAGTAGCTCTCAGTAGTACCCATGAGGTAGCTTCAGTACCCATGAAGTAGCTTCAGTACCCATGAAGTAGCTCTCAGTAGTACCCATGAAGTAGCTCTCAGTAGTACCCATGAAGTAGCTCTCAGTTGTACCCATGAAGTAGATCTCAGTAGTACCCATGAAGTAGCTCTCAGTAGTACCCATGAAGTAGATCTCGGTAGTACCCATGAAGTAGATCTCAGTAGCACCCATGAAGTAGCTCCCAGGTTCAAAATGGTTGTCGACCCCTGCTCTAGAAGGACTAAACTGAGAACATGGGGGACCGATCACGGAACCTTTCAGCTTGTCACAAACCAAACAACCACTACAATATCCTACCCCCTTTGATATGTTGTAGTTCCCTAATCCCTATACTATACTCCTAAACTGAAAGATTCTGTACTCCGTTAGTAAGTCTGCTCTTAGATCATTCTTCACGGCTTGATTTTTGTGTCCCCCAGACATCAAGCCCTCCAACATCCTCCTGGACAGGAACGGTAACATCAAGCTGTGCGACTTTGGGATCAGTGGGCAGCTTGTCGACTCCATCGCCAAGACCAGAGACGCCGGCTGTAGGCCCTACATGGCTGTAAGTCAACAGTCTGGTGGATGCGATCCATGTTGATTATGTGATGCTGTTGATGTGGTAGTAATAGTGATGTTGGGGTCGTTCAGCTGATGGTGTGGTTGTCATGGTAATGTGGCGTTTTTATGGTGACGGTGTGGTTTTCTTGGTGACGGTGTGGTTTTCATGGTAATGGTGTTGTTGTCGTAGTGTTGGATTTGATGCCGGGGCCGTGGTGTTGTTGCCATGGTGATGGTGTGGTTGTGATCACTGCTTGCTTCCTGTGTCCAAATGAAGCCTGCTACTGTGGAGTCAGGAAGAGGAAGAGAGAGGATGTGAGGGAGGAATGAATATTGATCGTAGTATTATATTACATAGTTTTTAGAGAACAGGTATGTTCTCTAAAAACTGTTCTCTAAAAACTATTCTCTCTAACAAAATGATAAAGGTATGTATCATTTTGTTATACATACCTTTCCTGTCTACTCTTCTGTCCAGTTGTTTAAGGAACCTAGTTGGCCCTTTTCTTGTTGCTCCCATCTTAATTGTACAGCTCAATACCATTTACTGCTTAATCTGGTGAGTGCGCCCTCTGTTGGTTTGGCTGGCTGACAGCAATCCCTCCCTCTATCGCTCCTGAGACTGAGGTGACTGGCAGATTTTGTATAGATGGAAGGAATGCAGCTCGGCTGGCTGACGTGATAACACGGAACGTACCGTTGTGTTGTGTTGGCGTGTTCAAAGTGTCTGGACAGGCCCAAAGGGGCGAGGTGGCACTTATTAGTTTGGGAACATTTTCAACAAAACATCAACAGAAAATGGATAGGTGTGGAGCTCACTGATTGGTAGTGCTGTTATGAGTGGAGCTCTCTGATTGGTCGTGTTGTTGTCCTCTGCAGCCGGAGAGGATAGACCCCAGCGCGTCCAGACAAGGGTACGACGTGAGATCTGATGTGTGGAGCCTGGGGATCACACTGGTGAGTTCACACTCTGATCTGGGTTTACTCTGATCCAGATTAAACCTGAACCAGTTTAAACCAGATACAGATTAAACCTTAAACCAGGTTTAGTTGATCCGGTTAAATTCGGATCCGGTTGCGCACTGATACAGTTGAACTCTCATCCAGTTTCCACCTCGTCTTGTATTGAAAGATGCGCGTTGCTGTTTGTGTGTGTCAGTATGAGCTGGCCACGGGTCGCTTCCCCTACCCCAAGTGGAACAGTGTGTTCGACCAGCTGACCCAGGTGGTGAAGGGGGACCCCCCCCAGCTCAGCAACTCGGACGAGAGACGCTTCTCCCCCAAGTTCATCGCCTTCGTCAACCTGTGGTGAGAAGCTGTACAAGCCTTTTACAACCTAGAACCTTCAGAATCTAGAACCTTGAGTCATTCAGAGGGGTCATAAGAGCCAGTGAACCCAAAACAGTTTTTCGTTGTTTCACAAAAAGTTTCTGTGGGCTGTAACCGTGGCGATAACACGCCCCGCTCTTTTCGAGGTCTCAGCCCAAATCACTTTTTCTTAAACCTCCTCTTGTTTGAATTCCCGTTGAAACAGTTGGTTCACTGGCTCTTTAAAGTACCTTGCAGGGAATGAAGGATACAGGTGTGCCTGTGAGTGTTCGGGTCCTGCTCCCTGCTCCCTCTAGTGGACAGACATCCAAACAACACCCTGTACTGAACATGCAGAGCTGCTTTAGTTGGGTTAACATGAACTGAATTCTCTCATCTGTCTTATCTCCTCTCTCCAGCCTTACAAAGGATGAGTCCAAAAGGCCAAAGTACAAAGAACTTCTGGTGGGTTGAAATATTCAGTCACTAAGAACATGGTTTCCTTCTATTAGTGTACTGTTACTTTTCGGTGCTGTTATTTTACTGTTTGTCTAACGAATGTTAGTGTACTGTTAATGCACAGTTAGTGTAATGTTAGTTTAATGAGTGCACCGTCACTACAGTCAGTGTACTGTTACTATAGTGCACTGTGACTGTAATGTAGGTGCACCGTTACCACGGTCAGTGTACTGTTACCATCAGTGCACTGTGACTGTAATGTGAGTGTACCGTCACTACAGTCAGTGTACTGTTACTATAGTGCACTGTGACTGTAATGTGAGTGCCCCGTTACCACGGTCAGTGCACTGTTACCATCAGTGCACTGTGACTGTAATGTGAGTGCCCCGTGACCACGGTCAGTGCACTGTTACCATCAGTGCATTGTGACTGTAATGTGAGTGCCCCGTGACCACGGTCAGTGCACTGTTCCTTCACTGGGCCGTTGGCTGAAGCCCTGGTGTCGTGCTCCCCCTGCAGAAAGACCCCTTCATCCAGATGTACGAGGAGCGCCATGTGGACGTGGCCACCTACGTGTGCCGGCTCCTGGACCAGATGCCCGCCTCCCCCAGCTCCCCCATGTACGTGGACTAACCCGGGCGCCCCTCCCTCTCCGGCCTCCACCCCGAGACTGCTGCGCGGCAACCTTTTCCTCGTCTTCGGTCGTCATGACAACCTGATGTCCTCGCCCCCTGGTCCTCGTCTCCCGGTGTCATGGCAACCCGGGTCCCCCGGTGTCGTGGCAACCCCGGGTCCCCCGGTGTCGTGGCAACCCCGGGTCCCCCGGTGTCGTGGCAACCCCGGGTCCCCCGGTGTCGTGGCAACGTGATGCCATGGCAACATGGGTTTCCTGGTGTCACGGAAACGTGGACCCCCCCCCCTGGGGTCGGGTCAACGTGGTCCCCTGGTGTCATGGCAACCTGGTGTCATGGCAACGTTGATGGACATTCCTCCGCCCCCTCCGTTGTCGTTTGTTTCGGTCATGTGACTCAATCTGTAGTTTTTAGGCTTTTAATGTGAAACCACAACTGTTACCATGGGAACGTCAGAGAAGGCAGTCACGTCATCTGTTGGTAGTCACATGACCCAAACAACAACAAGATGGTTGTCCCACGCATTAGTCCCGGACTGTAGGTACAAAACATGTATAGAACAAAACAAAAAAAGATGTCAGAAATGTATAAATTACAAAAATGTAATTTAAAACCAAACCTGGTGTAAATGTGCTTCTTTCACCGCAGTGTTAAGAAAATACTTGTTGAAGCTAAACGCGGCGGTGGTGGCGCTGTCTGTGTAATATATGGACCTTCACTCTCATCCTCTCCTCGTCCACAGCGGATAAACACGCTTGTTTACGTATGATAGTAACTGAATATATAACACGGAGAAGCTCGGCACCAAAACCTGGAAACTATACCCACAAGAGGAGCATTTCATCTTCAAGACTATTACTGGAATCACCGTCTGTATGAGCAACCCATCTCCTCCCTATGTATGTAAATAAAAGCTTTGTGTTGCAATTTAACGGTCGCTTCTTAGGGTATTCAGCGGCTAACGCTTTGATGAATACAATCACGTGATACCTGCTGACTCTGTGCTGATATATAAATAAATAAAGAGAATGGAAATAATGTTGCGGTTTTCCTTGCCATTACTCTGGAAAAGATCATACACATATGCAGCCAATGAAGAAGGTAATAGAAGTACTTTATTTATCTCAGATAATAAAAATCCATCCGTAAGCATGCATCCCAAATAGTTCATTTTCTGCTACGAACATCTACTATATATTTTTTATATATATTTTTTATATTATGTGATTTATCTATATCTCATCTCATTTAGGATTTGAACTTCATTGAAAATATCCAATACCGCTATGAAATTGAGTGACAGAACCCACTGAACTGGGACCGCCTACTTCTCTCAGTCAGCTGCTGCGACTGGCTCTCACCCTCGACCTCTCGCATGATTGCACCAATGGGGTCCAATGATTACACCACGTCATCAATAGATGCCGGAAAAAGTCCCCATGTGTCAACCATGGAGAAAGTCAACCTCTGAAACAACATCGCTATAACACTGAAGTCTATTAGGTAACTAATTTGTTTTTTGAGGAGGTATGCAATGATCTTAACAAAATAATTGTGTGGTTTGCACGAGTTCAGTTTTTCTTTCCCTCCGGTGGATCTTTATTATGAATACTGCTCGTCTGTGGCAAAAACCTTTTGCATTGCTTTTCATCCAAACCAAATCAATCACTGCTTGTCGCCTAGCAGTCGCCTGTGGTCCTCGTTTCCACCGGAATGTTTTCCAGTTCTGCAGAACAATGACGACCAACATGGAGCAAAACACAAAGAATTTCAAGAAGGCTAAACAGAAGGACACCTTGAGACGACTGAAGACCAAAGACCATCGCAACTCGCACGGCCCGTCCACCGTTTATCTCCAGGTTGTCGGGTCAGGCAGTAGAGACAATGGAGCCTCGCTGTATGTCTTCTCCGAGTACAACCGGTAACTATGGACGCTTTTCTATCCATCCGAGGATAAAACACCTTACTTTTACCTGCCCTAATCTCCACACCTACGATGAATCCTCCTATCTTCCCCATCCTCTCCAGGTACCTGTTCAACTGCGGGGAGGGGACTCAGAGACTGATGCAGGAGCACAAGTACGATGCTGGTTCTTGTTTCGTCTGTCTCTTACAATAACAAACCACACCCTTAACTAGTGAGGTAGAAAGCTATGTGATGCCTCCAGTTGACAGTATTACGATTTTGTATTGCACACTGATAGTCTATCTAGAGCTAGGTTAGTGACATGCCTGAACGTTATGTTCTTCTGCTGACAGGTTAAAAGCGTCCCGTTTGGACAACATCTTCCTCACAAGGATGAACTGGGACAACATTGGTGGCTTATCGGGTGAGTTTGGTGGTTACAAGTATGCTGTTATTAAACGTGATTCACGAACTTGTGGCCAAGTTGTTATAACCCCGGATCTGTGGTTCGTACCCTACGGCAGGCATGATCTTAACACTGAAGGACATCGGAGTACCAGAGTGTGTTCTGTCAGGTCCTCCGCAGCTGGTAAGTTTAGTCTATTTATCCCAGAGACGGAACACAGGCGTGGACGCCTGTGTTTTCTGTCATGTAAGAAAGATGCTAGGTATAATACTATTGTGCTAAACCTCCCTCTTCTTCAAAGGGCAACTTCATAAATGCCATCAAGGTGTTTTCCGGAGCTTTGGAGGACATCAAGTTGTGTACGTTGAGTTGTGTCCCTCGTTGGTCATTTAACACGTCATGTTGTATCTGAAGACTTTGATTCTGACCTTCGACCCCTCGTCGTCTCGCAGCGGTCCGACCCTACACCGAGGAGGCATACACGGACGAAACCATGAGCGTCCATCAGGTGCCCGTGTTTGGTGAGTGTTGGCGGCCAGCGTTTCACCGCTCAAGTCTCCTGAAGATGTCGACGCGGTACCTCGTGACCCTCATCGTCTTGAGATGCTGGATCAAAACAAAACGTTTAGTGCATCGTTGTAACCATGGTACCGAAGGGCGTTTGTGAGCACAGCTTGTTTTTGTATCAAATGCCCAGTATAGCACCGGGTCTTTGAAGGGAATTAGAAATAGGATGAGGACGAGTATGAGTGTTGCGTTGACGGTGTTCCGTCTCCAGCCCAGTTGCTGGGTGAGGGAGGACCGGGCAACTCTGCAAGCCCCGGGAGAGGAAGCCCACCTCGGAGTCCGGTCTCCAGCCAGAGGAAAGAGCTGTGGAACCCAGCTGAAGGCCAGCCAGGACACAGACCTTCCAGCCCGGGTGAGACAAGCCCTCCTATTTACTATCTTCCAGAGGTTCCCAGCTTGGTGTTCATCTTCATGTATCAATATATATGTCTATGTATATCATGTGTTATATTTTAGGGTTGATGTCCAAAACTACAAGGGATCCCTCTCTGGTGGTTGCATTTGTTTGCAAGGTAGGTCATCTTTCTGATTCAGACACAATACAGGACCCTGAGACAGTAGAACCTTAGTAGAGGACAGTACAGGAACCTGAGACAGTAGAACCTTAGTAGAGGACAGTACAGGAACCTGAGACAGTAGAACCTTAGTAGAGGACAGTACAGGACCTGAGACAGTAGAACCTTAGTAGAGGACAGTACAGGACCTGAGACGGTAGAACCTTAGTAGAGGACAGTACAGGACCTGAGACAGTAGAACCTTAGTAGAGGACAGTACAGGACCTGAGACAGTAAATCTCTAACTTCTCTCTCCGGTTCTCTCAGCTCCACGCCAAGAAGGGGAACTTCCTCGTCCCTCAAGCTATTGCGCTAGGCCTCCCCGTGTAAGTGTACCTATGGATCTGCTATTGGTTGGAGAATAATCCCAAATGGTTCAATAATAGTCAGTGGTGTCATCTATGTAGCGGTAAACCAGCCATCGGCCCCCTGGTGGTGGACCTGAAGAACGGCAAGACGGTGACATATGAAGGAAAAGAGGTGAATTACAACGTTAATCAGACCGCCATTTTGCGTTTAATTTATAAACCAAAACAATGTGAATGTTGCATAAGCCTGTGGCTTACACAATCTGGCACTCCGAGTACCCCTGACCCTGACCCTAACCCATTACCCATTTAAAGCGTCTAAGAGTACCATATTAAGCGCTATATACATTTCATTTATTATTATTATTATTATTACCACACAAACACATTTAGCTTATAGGGAACTAGAAGGAGACACTGTAGCATGTGATTTTCGGGTGTCCACAATAAGATAGTGTATGAGATGGTTGGGACATTGAGCACAGATTGAGCTTCAAGTCCTCGGCTCAAAGTCTGACTAAAAAATACTTTCAGCGTTTATCAACAGTGACGTTCCGATGACATCATCACTGTGCACCCTCTCTCTATCTCGTCAGATCCGGCCGGAGCAGGTGTGCACGCCCTCTGACCCTGGGCCCGTCTTCCTGGTGGTAGAGTGTCCCACGGTGGAGTTCATAGACGGAATCTGCACCAATGAGAGACTAGCCAGGTAACCAATGAGAAGCTAGTTACCGAATCAAAGGACAAGCTACCTTCCACCTGCCCCAGATCATTACATGTGTACATGTAAACATGTGTACATGTAAACATGTGTACATGTATACATGTGTACATGTATACATGTGTACATGTCCTAGGCGTGTACATTTTTGCCCTTATGGCATGACATTGTAATGACTGTGATTTTATTTTAATTTATTTTATGTATATGTGTATTGCTTTATACACTTTATTTTATTATTGCATCTTTCTATATTCCATGGGCTGCTGTAACAAGTGCATATCTCATGTATGGGACAAAATAAAGCTCCTATCTACCTTATCTACATGGCTCAGGTGTTGACCGATCATGTGTTCATAGGTCAGAGCACAGGTACTAGTGCTAGCCAGTATAACCCCCCTGAGCTGACGTTCTGTTGTTACTGTCTTGTTGTTATCGTTGTCCTCCGCAGGCACCATGCGGGGGGGCCAGAGGACCCAGCCGCCCTGGTGGTCCACATGACCCCCGAGGTGGTGCTGAA
The DNA here is from genome assembly GCF_026213295.1 of Gadus chalcogrammus. Taxonomy (NCBI): domain Eukaryota; kingdom Metazoa; phylum Chordata; class Actinopteri; order Gadiformes; family Gadidae; genus Gadus; species Gadus chalcogrammus. The sequence continues at coordinate 5,485,182 of NC_079413.1, forward strand.
GACGGAGCGCTACCAGGAGTGGATGGAGAGGTACCAGGGTTCACTGCTGCCTCGGGGACATTGTATGTTCACACCAGATGGCACCCATGATGGTTCCATGCTACGGCCCGTTAGATGGCTGCCAGATACGGGTTGAGGCAGTGGACAGATTTCCCCCCCAAGGGGACAATAATTAAATTCAAAGAACTTTATTTTTTCCCATAAGGGCAACTTCATTTGTGGTCAGGCACATACAAACAAGACATACTTCAACAATAAAACATATTCAATCTATATTCTACGAATAAATGCGTTTGACGTAAATATAAGCAAACTGTATTTCGCTCAGCGCCCTCTGGGTAATACATTGGAGAGATGAGTGGTGAAACTATCCAATCAGGGACCATGGGATGATCAGGTGGTAATGCTGGCACAGAGCCAGGGGTTAGCACGTCTACTCTCGCGGTGGGTGGGTGCCCTGGGGTCTCTGGCAGCCTCAGGGAGTCCAGGACCTGAACAGCCCCGGTCCTTGTGCTCTGTCCGCAGGTTCCCCAGCTCCACACAGCATCTGGTCCTGAACGAACAGGTCCAGACGGTCCACAACGTCCGGAGCCTCAAGATCCAGACCCAGCTCAACATGATCCACCCGGAGATCTTCCCCCAACTCAAGAACATTAACCCTAAGGTACCCCAACTGACATTCTTTTCAACAGTTACTAACTATATCAAGTTCAACTCTTCGGTGAGAACATAAGCTCCATGACCAAAGTCGTGTCATTTTAATATCTTTTAACTGTTACAGCGTTAGCACTGGTTCTTAGTGGAGTGGAGTGGAGGATTCCCTAACCTTTAAAGCTGACCTCAACTCTGTTCCTATCTTGCCTCTACATTGGATTCAGTGAACCTTTTTAGAGCAGATCTCAACACTGTTGATATGCTGCCTCTATAGGGGATGAGGAACGTTAGCCACTGGCTTTAAGATGGGTGGAGGGAAAGACATTGAGCCATGCTCTTAAAATCAAAAACCTTGTCTCAACGATTTCTCAATTTCTCCCCCTACCTCCTTATTCCTTTCTCTCTTGTCTCCCCCGTCTCGCACTTTTTTGAAGGTTTTGTCCTTAATGTTTTTTTCCCTTATTTCCCCTTCATGTCCTCAGGAGGAGAAGGGGTCACTGCGTGTCGCCCCCGTCAGAGCAGAGTGTCTCCTCAAGTTCCAGCTCCGCCCATTGCTGGAGTGGCAGAGGTACACACACACTCACTCACTCACTCACTCACATCTCTCACTCCCTCCCTCTCTCCTTCCCGCTCATGTTCACCAAGGTCGCACGTCAAAGTGTTTGTGAAGACGAGCGTTTACTGTCTGTCTAACCTCACTGTGTGTGTGTGTGTGTGTGTGTGTGTGTGTGTGTGTGTGTGTGTGTGTGTGTGTGTGTGTGTGTGTGTGTGTGTGTGTGTGTGTGTGTGTGTGTGTGTGTGTGTGTGTGTGTGTGTGTGTGTGCGCGTGTCCGCGCGCGTGTGTCCGCGCGCGTGTGTCAGAGATGCCATGGTGCCGTGCGACACGGCAGAGTTCCTGAAGGAGGCGTCCGTGGTGCCAGACTTCCTCCAGGAGGTGGAGGCGTGTCAGGCCTTCTGCTCCTCTGACCCCAGCGTCCTGTCTGGTGAGTCCAGGTCCCGCCTCTCCACAGCCTCGGCCAACACACTGGCATCGGCTACACCAATACACCAGTACACAATACACCAGTACCCTGCTGGTTAGAAGATGGATCAATGTCCCTGTGGACGTGGTGTGTTTCAAAGTGAGGGCGCCAACGTGTGTGTTGTGCAGGGAGAGCGGAGCGATATCCTGAGGTCATCTTCCTGGGGACGGGCTCCGCACTGCCCATGAAGATCAGGAACGTCAGCGGGACTCTGCTGAACATCAGGTCCGTCCGCCACTGTTCAGCTCATCCAGTCCTTACCATTCTTTAACATAGTTTGCTATTGGACTACTATCGAACCACTATTGTACTACTGTTGAACTAATGGTTAACAAATGTTCAACTACCGTTTAATTGCGGTATGCTATTTAAGTACTTTGTCATTCTGTTTTAGAGATACTTTTACCCAACTTCAAACCTTTTTTTTTTTTTATAACAATTAATTACGTAGTTAAAAATCCGGCAGGGACAGCCCAAAAATAAATTAGTCTCTGTCTTTGTCTCTTTCTATAATTTCTCTCTCTCTCTGTCTGTTGCTCTCTCTCTCTCTCTCTCCCTCTCTCTGTCTCTCTCTCTCTCTCTGTCTGTTGCTCTCTCTCTCTCTGTCTGTTGCTCTCTCTCTGTCTGTCTGTTGCTCTCTCTCTGTCTCTCTCTCTCTCTCTCTGTCTGTTGCTCTCTCTCTGTCTGTCTGTTGCTCTCTCTCTCTGTCTCACTCTCTCTTCCCCCCCCCCCCAGTGCTTGTCAGTCCATCCTGCTGGACTGTGGTGAGGGGACGTTCGGTCAGCTGTGTCGTCACTATGGCGACGGCGTGGATGATGCCCTCTCCAACATCTCCACCATCTTCGTCTCCCACATGCACGCCGACCACCACACGGTGAGCTGGCCTCTCACGTGCACACTCACCAGCACACTGTGAGCTGGTTTCTCACGTGCACACTCACCAGTATACGGTGTGCTGGTCTCTCACTTGCACACTCACCAACACCAGCACACGTTGAGCTGGTATCTCACGTGCACACTCATCACCACACGGTGGTGTTCATGTTCTGGGTTGTTATCGTGTGTACTTTAATGTTGCTACTTAAGTGTGTGTGTGTGTGTGTGTGTGTGTGTGTGTGTGTGTGTGTGTGTGTGTGTGTGTGTGTGTGTGTGTGTGTGTGTGTGTGTGTGTGTGTGTGTGTGTGTGTGTGTGTGTGTGTGTTAATGTGTTTGTTTTAAAGTGCATTTCAATGTGTTTGTTTAGGGGCTGCTGAAGCTACTCTACCAGAGGGAAAGAGCAATGGTGTGTATTTTATATAATATTAATCTATTCTACTTTACTATTCTTTATTATATGATACCTTATTATAATACACTATACTACATGTTATTTGTTCTTTACTATACTACGCTATATTGTATTAGATTACTCCTGATGTAAATTGACGACACCGAAAGTAGTACTTAACGTTTTAATGTTAAGGTTAAAAATGTTTCTCAGTGTGAATGAGCTGGCTGACGGCTCATTATGGGATGTTGTGGTTGCCAGGCGACGCTTGGCAAGCCGTTCAGCCCGGTGTACCTGGTGGCGCCCATCCAGATCATGACCTGGTTGAACCAGTTCCACGACCACTGTGAGGAGATCCTCAGCCACGTCAAGTAAGTACCTACCTCCTCCTCATCTTCTCCTCCTATCACCTCTCTCCCCCTCTCACCTCCTCATCTCCTCACGTCCTACTCCCGCCTCCATTGTCACCTCCTCCTCACATCTCCTCGCCTTACTCCTCTGCTCCCCTCCTCCACATCCTCACACCTCCCAGCCTTTCTCTACTCCTCTCACCTTCCCACACAGCCTTCACCTCCTCCTCTCATCCCTCCTCACACCCTTCACTTCCTCCTCCTTGTCTCTCCTCACATCCTTCATCTCCTTCTCTCACCTCCTCCTCCTCCTCACCTCTTTCCCACCTCCTCCTCCCCTCACCTCCTCCTCCTCCTCCTCCTCCTCCTCCTCCTCCTCCTCTCACCTCTTTACCACCTCCTCCTCCTCCTCCTCCTCCTCCTCCTCCTCTCACCTCTCACCTCTCTCCTCGGCAGTCTGCAGTCCTCCTGTTACGTTCCCGGAGAGACGTTGTGTTAAGGTGGGATCCACATATGTGCTGACTGAGATAATGAGCTACGGACGGGGTCTTGGAGCCGGGTGATAAATACCGGGTTAAGTGTGGCTGATATTGGATTACCTCTGGGCTTAATTTATACTCATTGAGCGGAGCGCTTCTGGGATTTAGTTAATAAGAAGTTTGTTGGAAGACGTAGTGCCCCAACGCCTCGCAGACGGAGCATTCGATTCACCGGGACAATACCATAGATTTAGAGAATGAATCCTCCTCTAACAAACTCTGGCTAGGTACTTAACTTAACAAATACACTGTCACTTAAACGCCACCTGAAACGGCCATTTAATTAGTCTCTCTCTGGGCTTGTTTACTGACGCCCGGTTTCGCTTTTTCAGCATCATCCCAAACAAGTTCCTGTGCGATGGCACCGAAGTTCCCAAATACAAGACGAAGTCGTTCATCCAAGCCGTTCTGAAGAAGAACGACCTGGACAGGGTGAGCGGATGTTTGTTTCACTTATATCTACAGCACGTACAGTATGGCGTAGGACTGCTTGGAGCGTGGATTGTTTGTTTGCCTGTTGTGTCGTTTACTGTTGTCGAGCTGTTCGCTGTTCCTGTATTGTTTTTGTGTTATGTGTTTTTTGCAATGTTTATGTTCATGAGCTGAGTGCGTTTGTGCGGCTTACTCAGTTGCTGTGTCGTTTATTATGGTTATTTACGGTTGTTGTTGTTGTGTGCTTTTGTGTATGTAGTTCCAGACGTGCCATGTGCACCACTGTAGGAACGCGTTCGCCTGCAGCATCACACATCGCTCAGGCTGGAAGCTGGCCTTCTCCGGGGACACCATGCCCTGTGAGGCCTTCGTGGGCATAGGTCAGAAGAACACAATCGACTAGTACAACGTCAGCCTCGTATAATCATTGAGTGGATCATCGGTCAGATTCTAATCTACGGGTAGATCATCGGTCAGATTCTAATCTACTAATAGATCATAGGTCAGATTGGCACTATCTACCTGTAGATAGAAGTTCAGATTCTATACTATAATCCACTGGAAGATTATAGTTCAGATTTATAATCTTGTGTGTGTGTGTGTGTGTGTGTGTGTGTGTGTGTGTGTGTGTGTGTGTGTGTGTGTGTGTGTGTGTGTGTGTGTGTGTGTGTGTGTGTGTGTGTGTGTGTGTGTGTGTGTGTGTGTGTGTGTGAGAGATAATAGCATGGTCCTCCTAAAGGGTTTTTATTAATTACCCGGAACATTCTCCTCGGGGATCTCTACTGTTATCTATCTGCTTTAAAAGGGCCGAGCTGGACCTGGTCCAATCAGAACAGAGCCTCCTTCTCTCCGGCCAATCAGCACCAAGAACCTGCTGCTTATCGATCTCATTGATCTCCTGTAGTGTGAGTGTGTTCCTCATGTTCTCGGTGTGTTTACAGGGAAGAACGCCACGCTGCTGATCCATGAGGCGACACTGGAGGACGGTCTGGAGGAGGAGGCCGTCGAGAAACGCCACAGGTGAGGTCCTCGCCTCCCACACCAGTTTAAACCGGTCAGGAGATGGACGGATGGATACGAGCGTTTCAAAAGTTCAGAGTGCGCCATGTGGTTTGACCCTGATCCGTCATAAAATATCCCCATCGGTTAATAAAGACGACCCCGGAAAACCTCAAAATGGTGTTATTTTGGTGTTATCTTAATGGTGTTATCTTCAATTAACAACATAAAGATCATCCCATCGCTGGTCGACGGTAATTCCGTACTGCAAGCTACCCTCACTCCATAGTCCAACAATGAAACCAAGCAATCTATATCTGAGTGTTTACAACAATTAAATAAATAAAATTGGGATCCCCCTCCCCCCAGCACGACCTCCCAGGCCATCGCCATGGGGATGAAGATGAACGCCGAGTTCATCATGCTGAACCACTTCAGCCAGCGCTACGCCAAGATCCCCCTGTTCAGCCCCGACTTCACCGACCGCGTCGGCATCTCCTTCGACCACATGAAGGTCAGCGCGCACACACACACACACACACACACACACACACACACACACACACACACACACACACACACACACACACACACACACACACACACACACACACACACACACACACACACACACACACACACACACACAAAATAGTGAATTATTGGGGACCAAATTACTTGCCTATTGTCCCCTGTTGAGGAAGGCTGAAAGATGGCGTAAGCTACATTTGCTAGTTCTGCTTATGTGCACAATGTGACAATATACTAGAAACTTGACGGCCTATGACTGTATGGAGGTGAGGCGACATACACCTGGCCCCATTTCTCACGGCTTATGGGAACTGAATGGTGACTTGTAGGGACTGGATGAGTTTCTGGTTTTCCCGGTTGATGACGCCTTGACTACAGCAGTTCATTGAGATGAGTGGCAGCTGCTCGGTGTTCCCTTCATGTACGCGTGACGAGACATTTGAAGGTTGATTTTGAGGACAAAGTTGTGACTTATGGGGACCAGATTTCCTTCCTTTTGGTGGATGAGATTTGATGAAGCTTTATTTAAACGGGAACACCACATTCAGTTTCCAAAAGGTGAAACTGTTTTCAAAACAGTCCTGGCCAGGTAGGTAGCAGAAGTAAAATAATTTCAATTTTGAAAATAGTAAAATGAATGAACCAAGCGACAAGCTTGTCCATTCGACTTCCAAAGACCAAACGGTGCCTTGTTATTCCAGCAGTGGGTTTGAGGGCATCCTAAGGGCGTGGGAACCACAGCCGGGGGGCAGAGAGCTGTCCCTGCCGGATAAATATAGAGAAACGTCCCTAGGTCGATTAATCCGGCATGAATAATTTACACACACACACACACACACACACACACACACACACACACACACACACACACACACACACACACACACACACACACACACACACACACACACACACACACACACACACACACACACACACACACCTGAGGTGTTGGACTACAATTCAGTCACTACTCCTTCCTGTGTGTGTGTAAAGAACAACACTGTGTTCTGAATGTTGTCTAACTTAATAAGGACATGTGTTGTAATTAACGCAACCTACCGGAGCCTAGCCGCCTTCGTCTTGCTGGCAAACACAATACAGACACTTGCCCTGTCCAAACTCTCCCGCCATCTTGTGTCTCAACCTATTTTGTGTCTCAACCTATTTGTCTCCCTATCTCTGTTGTCATTTCCCGTCTGTTTCTCTCGTGCAAAGTACACATTTACATTTGTCAAAGCAGTTCAACAGTGACTCAAAGGCAGCCTACCAATATTGAAGTGGTACAATTTAAAACTCTAAATCTAAAGGTGTAAACGGTAGAAAGGGGAGCTGTGAGGTACTCACTCACTCTCTCTTTCCCAGATCCGTTTCGGAGACTTCCGTGTCCTGCCCCGGCTCGTCCCGGCCCTCAAGGCCCTCTTCGCGGAGGAGCTTGGGGAGATGGAGGAGCGCAGGGAGAGGAGGGAGCTAAAGACAAGAGGAGAGCAGCAGGAGGAGGTGCTGGAGCCCAGGGGTACCAAACGTGACCAGGAGGGGGCAGTATCGCACAGCGGGGAAAACAAGAGACTCAAAGCCAACTGAACTCCGGCATTTCCCGCTCTTTTTACCACACCGAGTTTACGGTCCGGGATATTCAAGATACCGATTTTCATTTAAATGGGAGCCCGACAAAGATTTAACAGCGCATGGCTTTGTGCTGGATATATTTTTTATTTTGTCCGTGTGTGTGCGGTGACAGAGCGTGTAATCTTTGTTTGTGTTGCAGTGTATATAGAGCAAAGCTGTTAAAACATTTTGATTTGTTTTATTTGATGCAATAAAAAATGATTCCATGCAGTCTGCTGTGTGTCTGAAATGCAATCGTAAAACTTCAGGGGTGCAGGCGGTAGTTTGACTCTAAACCCTGATCCATCGTAAAAACATCCCTATTGGTTATTAAAGAAGACGAAACGGGCCTTACATGCTGACCACATCTCTGCATGATATTTTTATGAAAACACTCCAATGCTTTTATTGCTGCTCGTTTTCCAAAGCTAACTCCACTTCCTCCGTATTCAAACATGTCTGCTATGTTAGCTCCATGTTACCAAAGTCTCCTATACGCTAGGTATACCCTCTGCCTCTCTACTCTAAGGCTACACTCTTGCATGACGGCAGGTTGCTCTATCCTTGCGCTACTCCTAGCAGCAGCGCAATTTAAAATTGTTACCACCGTGTTCAAAAGAATTTACCCCAGGGTGCGAACGCCGAATGAGACACATTTTAATTTCGAAAAGTAAATTAGGCTATTAGAGCGAGACAAAACATAACTCGAATCTGTCTGATGTACCACAGAGCGGAACTCTGAGGTGAGTCCAATGTTGTCCCTCTGACTTGCGGACACGAGCACAGAGAACATCCCTTTGTTCGAGGAAACGAGCGGGCAGGTCCGTCTCATGTTGTCTTTGATGGATACTTCATGCGCCATTGCATCACTGTGCAAGTGAGTTTTACTTTGAAATCTATTCTGTGACTCTGAAACTGAGCCTGCAACTTCAAACTGTAGGGTGCTACTTTGAAATCTAGAATATTACAATGAAATCTAGACTTTTACTTTAAAATGTAGCCTGTTGCTTTCAAGTCCAGCATTTTACCTTGAAATCTACCCTTATTAGAAAATGTTGACTTGTTTTACTTTTAAATATGCATTTTAATATTTATTTCAATCTCATCAAGGATGAGTTTTAAAAACATATTCCATCTCATCCATGATGAGTTGGAGCCCAGAGGAGTAAACTCAACGGTGTTTACACAGATTTGTTCTGACCAGCTGGTGCTGGGTTTGTTCCCCAGACGTTAGCCAACGCCTCAGAAGGAAAGCGATTATTGGACTCCACGGAGTGTGAAGCTGACCAGATGAAGACGTATACCCCCGGCCAGGGAGTCCATTAGGGCTCTGATCCAGGACCCAGGCCCACAGGACAGAGAGGGGCTGGAAACTGGAGAAGAACCAACATTACTGATGAACCAAAATGGCTGCCCTCTGCTTGCTGAAAAAGCTCCTTTTCGATTCTAGTTTCTTTCTTCACCTCAGTCATTTTACTATAATCTGGGCTAGATAACGTCACATATGGATCCTAAATTCTGCAGACCGAGACTTCTCTATGCGTGACTCGGTTACTCTCTCTCTGTCTCTGTCTCTCTCTCTCTGCAGTGTGAGGTGTGTTCCCTTCATCGCTGGGCCTATCGGTTCTGCGCCGTTCCTCCAACGCAGGTATTATGGGATGTAGGTTGGCCCCTTACGGGATTCCTCCTCAAATTTAGGCTAACAAACGGATGGATCCTCCGCCACAACCTCTTCCTTCCTCATCTCAGCCCGAGGTTATTAGGCTGAGAGTGTCTTCTAGAAACCACTAAACGAGTAGAGGTTACCGGACTGAATGTCTTCTAGAAACCACTGAACGAGTAGAGGTTACCGGACTGAATGTCTTCTAGGAACACTCACTGAGGTTACCGGTCTGAATGTCTTCTAGGAACACTCACTGAGTAGAGGTTACCGGTCTGAATGTCTTCTAGGAACACTGAACGAGTAGAGGTTACCGGTCTGAATGTCTTCTAGGAACACTCACTGAGTAGAGGTTACCGGACTGAATGTCTTCTAGGAACACTCACTGAGGTTACCGGTCTGAATGTCTTCTAGGAACACTCACTGAGTAGAGGTTACCGGACTGAATGTCTTCTCAGAAACCGATGCCTCTTCTCCCCTGCATGCCCATCTATGTGTTTATTCTGAAAGCAATGAACCCAGAATCACAGAGACTGGCCTTCTTCTCCCTCTCTCCCTCCCGCCCCTCTGCATACTCCTCATGTTTGGTGGGGGGGGGGGGGGGGGGGGACAGGAATGGAGAAAGGGAGGGCCGGATGGATTGATTGGCAGAGGGATAGAGGGAGGGATAAGGAGAGGGAGGGAGTGAGTGATGGAGGAAGGGATGCCCGAGAGACAGGTAGGGAGGGGTGGGAGCGAAGGAGGGAGGGATCGAATGAGGGATGGGTAGAGGGAGGGAGGGGGGGATCGATAGAGAGGCATCGAGGGGGGAGGGAAGGATGGATAGAGGGAGGGAAAGAGGGAGTGGTGACAGACAGACAGGTCGGGCTCGGGGAGCACAGACAGTCCAGATTGGAGGTGAGGTGAGGTCAGCTCCGTCACCAGGTTGGGGGGGGGGGGGGGGGGGGGAGAGGAGGTGAGACATACACTGATATCTCCATCCTTCTGAACCTGAACCCCCCCTCCATCCCCATAGTCCATCCTCCCGGTCCCTCCTGTTGTCACGGTGACAGCAGGACAAAGCCATGTGATTGGGATCAGAGAGAGAGAGATGTCTTTTGTAGTTTAGAGTTTAGTGACAACGGCGGGTTTCGTTTGGGAGAGGAGCTGAAAGGGCAAGGTGTGTGTGTGTGTGTTGAGTTTGCGAGTGTGTGTGTGTGTGTGTTGGAGTTTGTGAGTGTGTGGGACTTTGTGTGTTTTAGATGTGCGTGTCTATTTATTAGTGTCTTTGTGCAGTAGATATGTGTAGTTCTGTTTTAGAGAGTGTGTTTGTGGGTGTGATGCAGTAAGTGTGTTTTAGGGAGTGTGTGTGTGTGTGTGTGTGATGCAGTAGGTGTTTTTTAGAGAGTGTGTTTATGTTTGTTTGGTGTGTTGTAGTGGTGGTTTTTCAGCCTGTGTGTGTGTGATGCAGTAGGTGTGTTTTAGAGAGTGTGTTTGTGTTGGTTGGGTGTGTTGTAGTAGATGTTTTTCAGCGTGTGTGCGTGTCTGTGCGTTGTAAAGTGTGTTTCAGAGTGTGTGTGTTGGACAGAACATTAGTATTCTGGTGGAGCCCTGTCTGTCCCTGGCCGGGCCTGGCGGTGGCTGGCGGTCAGTAGTCAGTATTAACCCACTGTCATAGAGGACCCCACCCCCCCCCCCCCACCCCCACCCACCCACCTGGGGGTCCTGCATGTGAATACAGTTCACTCCAGAACCGGTCTGGACCAGAACCCCTTCGGACAACCCACCACTCTGAGAATACTCTAGAGAATACAGAGGTGTGTGTGTGTGTGTGTGTGTGTGTGTGTGTGTGTGTGTGTATGACACCCACAGAGTGTATGTGTGAAAAGTTATTATCTTTCAAGGTAAATAAGGGAAATAAATGTTAGGATCCTACTTTCCTTCTTTGTTTAACCCCCTCCCGATATATGGTCACTTCTGAGCTACAATACAACACCTTTCTAAAATGTATACACATACTAAACCACAAAACACCGTTCCTCTTAATATACTGTAGTACATTCTAACTTCTCAACCAAACTAAAGTACAGGTTGATTTATGGCTCAATCTCTACATCGTAGGCCGTCTAGTCGGCTTGTGTTCGTGTGTTCTAGAACCTTAGCGCTTCGAGATTATGTGATCAAATCTGAATCCTAGTCCAATCAGAGACCTCGGAGGAACGGGGACGAAGCTGATTTTACAAAGTGCAATCGTAGACGTAACTAAACTGCATTGTTCTACATCTATTAGCCGGAAAAGCTGGGCTCTGCTTCTTAATGAGCCAACGGGGAGGAATTATGCTGCTGGCAGTATATTCACACCAATTATACTCGGATTTGTGTAACACCAGAGAATTAAGACGCTAAAAACAACGAAAAAAAGGAGGAAAAAGCCTTTGCCCGCTGCGACGCACCGGATTAACATAATTCAACTTTAGGACAAAGCGAAGTTTGGACAAACCGATACAACATTCATAAGCTCTGTGGGTTGGGCGTCCTCCCACACGGCGTACTCTTTCTTGTGGTTTGTTTGCTTATTTCTAATTTGGTTATCCTTCATCCCATTTACAGCCAGATGGATTGAGGTAAGAAATATTCCAAACTTCCAACTCTCCCTGTGTGTTTCCCATTGGTCAAAGTCAGGCCGCGTTGTCACGGCGACCCCTCGGCAAGGTTCCATCAGTCCGTCTAAACGATCCCTCTGTCGCCGTGGCGATTGCCGCGACCGGCCCCCAATTACCCCCGACGCTCCATCACGGCCGCTCATCGCCCTCCTGTCATCCCCCCCCCCCCCCCCTCTCCTCCGTTGCCCCCCCCCCCCCCCCCCCCAAGACGTTGGTGTCCCCTGGTCCCCTGTCCCCCGGTCTGATTTCCCCCCGGGCCCCCCGCCAGCCGCGCTCTGCTGCGAGTTCCCCGGCGGAAGCGCTCGCCCACACAACCGTTACATCGCTTTACCGCGGTAATAAGAGGCTGGAACGCCGCCGCGCTTCATCAAAGTGTCACGCGTTGGGTACACAGAGCGCCACGTCCTTATTACCCAGGGAGCCCCCTGCAACATGGCCGCCTTCCAGAGGAGACGGGAGGGGGGAGGGGGGAGGAGAGAGGAGGGAGGGGAGAGAGGAGGGGACGAAAGTTAATGGGAGAGGAGGAGGAGACGAGGAAGAGGGGGCGAGGAGGGGAGAAAGGAGAGATGGAGGGTCAGGGGAGGTGGCGAGGAGAGGGGAGAGCGAGGAGGGACGAAGGCAGGGGGAGAGGAGAGGGGGAGAGAGGAGAGATGAGGAGAGGAGGGGGGAGAAATGGAGAGAGGAGAGGAGGGGGAGGGAGGAGGAGGGGGGGAAGAGGAGGGAGAGAGGAGGAGAGGCAGAAGGAGAGAGGAGGGAGAGATGGGAGGAGAGGAGTCGAGAGAGGATGGGAGGAGGGGAGAGAGGAGGAGGAGAGGAGGGCTGGATACTATACAACGCTAAGAACTATGAGAGGCTTTTGTTTCTCCATAGATTACCGTGCTAACAAGGTGAGCGCCTTCATGAATACAGGGAGGAGACCGAGAGGCCTGTATGGTTGGAGGAGCTTTTGGGGGGCGGGGGGGAATTCTCTCAAGGAGTAGGAGGCAGGCAGGGAGGGGGTGAATCTCCCTGGAAGTCCTCAATGGAGATAAACACGTCTCCCAGAGGACGCAGAGGAGACAGAGATTCGTCTTATCTTCCCCCCGACGTGAGGGGTGATGAGTTGCCAAGTCTGGACGCTTGGTTTCTGCGTCCTGTCGACCGGCCTGCGATGGGAAAGCCTCTGAAACGCACGGCGGGGTTTGTGTGGCGTCCATAGAACCACCATTTCCCATGTTGTGACAGCTGCCTTCACAGATATAATCACACAAACACTGTGCATGTAACCTTTAATAAAGGCCAGGAGACAGTAGTGGAATATATCTAAACTTTTTTTGCCGTTTGTGTAACAAACACAGGATATGAAAATAATCTTTTCTCCTTTGTTGACTCATTTTATATCTCTCTGCATCTCATCTTCGAAAAGAATCGGCACAAAAGAAACCGCATCATCAAAATTGAACAACACAATAAGTCCAAACTTTAACACGACCACGTCGACGCTTAACACAACCAAGTCCCAACCTAAACACAACCATGTCAACGCTTTAACACGGACACGTCCAAACCTTAACGCAACCACGTCAACGCTTTAACACAACTAAGTCTCAACCTAACCACAACCAGGTTAACGCCTTAACACAACCATGTCCACGCAAGGCCATTAATAACTGACAAATATAACTTGTGTTTTCATAAGTAACTAACCAATAGAACTACAGCGCTTTGTTCCATTGGTAACTAACCAATAGAACTACAGTGCTTTATTCCAATTAGTAACTAACCAATAGAACTACAGTGCTTTATTCCAATTAGTAACTAACCAATAGAACTACAGTGCTTTATTCCAATTAGTAACTAACCAATAGAAGCGTTTTGTGCCATTAGTAATGAACCAATACAAGGGTTAGTACATGTGTTTCATGAGTAACTAACCAATAGAACAGCAGTGTTTTGCCGAATAGCCATCTGTAATTCCCTCATAATTCTCGAAGGATCGTATCAATAGTGACTTTGGAGTTTACTTTGGGTGTTTCTTGCTGAAACAACATTAAGCAGTCATTCAAGCGACGTTCATCCAAAGATTGATTCGGCAAAATGTCTCCAACGTTTGTATTCCCACAAAAACCCAATTATAAATATCGTATATATAGTGTGTATAGAAACCCGTCTGTTATTCTGCTGCTATTGTTCCCGGGACGGGGCGGTCGAGTCATTGTGGGAGACGTGCGTGTCCGTTGCTATTGTTCTGCTCTTTGTGCTCTTCCCTCTCAATTGGACAAGTTGTCCCTCGTGGACCGACTCTTTGGCCGATTCAATATCAACAGCAACACATATGATCTACCCAGGGACGAGAGGATCATAGGAGCTGTCACATCCTACGACTAGCAGAATGGAAAGCGTTTTGTCTCGCGGTTTGTCTCCGCTGCTGCCTGACAGCCAGTGTCGTTAATTCAGACCCCCCCGCCAGCCGGACGGGCAGAGAGGCAGAGAGAGGAGAGGAGAGAGACGGGAGCCAAGCGATTGTTTCCGAGTTGGGGGAAGTGTTCATTTATCAGCCAGGAGAATCGGAATGAGGGAAAGGGGATGTTAGGTTGTATCTATTGAAGAGAAATGAATAGAGACTTTAGCTGAGCTTAGGGTTTCCTGCCGCGGTGATGAATCGCCAGAGTTTTATTATCTCACCGTGTCGTTCTGATATGATCTCAGGCGCTCTGGGAACATTGTCCCTCGGCAGGAAAGTTTGGGTGGAAAATAAGCTGAAAACCGTGAACCCTAAGCAGACCTTCCCCCTGCGTGGTTCCCAGAACGGGAGTGGACCGGGTTTCCGCAGACTCTGCAAAAAATTAAAGATGCACTAAATGACACGTACCATTTATTGAAGGCTCTTCCCCCACAATCACCTGCTTTCCAAGGGCGGGCAGAGGACTGTTGTGAAACTGCAGATCAACTGAATTGAAGTAATTAGTGGCAGAATAAAGCGATTTCCTGCTCTTGTATTTATTCAGTTATGCTTTTCCTTTCCTGCGTCTTGGCTGAAAAAATAAGTTGAGTCCACTGGAGGCTTCACTCGCACCCGAGACTTTGCAAGTAAATGTCCATCCTACTGTAGGCCTATTTGTAGCCTATTTTAACCTACTACTGTAATTGTAGTAGGCCTACTGTAAACTGTTTTAAGTAGCTGTAAATTAATTTCCCCCCATGATTAATTCATGTAGCCTAGGCTATAATGAAGTATTATTAATTTGGATTTAAATAATTGATTGACGAATAGCCAATCAAATATAATAATAGCGATCGAATAACTTATCTTTTGATAGATCTGGGTGCTGAATAACCAAATAATTGACTTAATGACTTTTTATTCATCACAACGTGATGCATCTAGTTTTGTTTAGCCTAATAGCACAATCAAAATCCCCACATCACAGCCGGAATGTGTGTTTTTTAATTAGTCTCAGTGTAGTCAGGTGCTGTGCGATGTTATTCAGGGAGCAGACAATAGATAGTACCCTCCGTTTAAGTCTCGTTTGATTGACAGGTCACGACAATAGCAGACACAATTTCTTCAACGTTCCTGTCCTTAATGAATTTTTCTAACTATGCAGGGAGGCGTCGCGGCGAGAAACAACGGCGTCCATTCTGCTCCGACCTACCGGCCGGGTATCGCTGTGGGAGCAGCTGTTCCTCCCAGACAATGTGTCTTTCATGTACGCTCCCCGCCGTCACGGTGTTTGACGGACACTTCCTTCCTCTCTTTGAGGCTTTTTACAATGCTTAAACAAATCTGTGTTTTAATTTCCAGTGACCACGTCGGCGGTGTCGGAGGTATGTAGAGTGACAAAGTGTTTTTACATCAAAAAAAGGAACAATAATGACACTAAAACACGGAACCGGTCGTGACAGGAACACGCTGACCCAAACACACGTCTGTCAGTTTAGCTGAGGACGGACGGTGTTGTTTTAATGCTAACGGTGGATGCTTTTCGTAATTGACTTCTCTAAATGTAATGATGACATGAAGGCGAAAACTGTGTCACTGACTGTAAGGAGAGAGAGAGAGAGAGAGAGAGAGAGAGAGAGAGAGAGAGAGAGAGAGAGAGAGAGAGAGAGAGAGAGAGAGAGAGAGAGAGAGAGAGAGAGAGAGAGAGAGAGAGAGAGAGAGAGAGAGAGAGACTGTTGGTATGCCTGAGTAGTAATGATAGACTGTCATTTGATAGATTGTTGTTGTGTAGTACAACTAAAACACTACCAGGTGAATTACAAGACGTAGTACTTTTTATTCTTGTCATGATGTCGAGTCCTTTTTCTTCGTGGATGTTTATGGAAACTGAATGAATGAACTAATTCTTTCTTCTTTATTAAAGCATTAAGGGACCTTAACAAGATAATACCATCATCACAGCAGGTGAGACCACCTGAGCTGCACTTCACAGGTGAAACTTTTATAAACGATCACTGCTTTGCTGAAAGGCTGAACTTGATTGTCCAGGAAGTTCTAGTGTTGGACCTCAGGCCTCGGGTAAGCAAGTTTAATCCCCTCCTAGACCACACTCTCACCCCCAGGTAAGTTTAATAACACCTGTATAAATATTATATACTACAGTCGCTAGGCAGTTGTGGGGGCTGCTATCCGCGATTGTTTTTGATTAAACGTGCGGTTTCTTAATGCGGTCTCCAGCTCAGAGGGAGCGGTCTTAATGCATTCACCTTTTGTGCAAAACAGCGGCGAAGTGCCCTTAAGTGCAGAGAAAGCCTTGTCTATTTAAGTCAATATTGAACTCTACGGCCGGAAGTGAATATTAAATGTATCTTTTATAGATAGTCTGGCGGCGGTGGCGTAGCCGCACAACATGAGTTCATTGGGATTCCACGAGGGTGATGTCAGGCTACTTCCTCCCCCAGAGGATATGAACACTGTTTCTTTTCATTAGACGGATCTCCCATCGCCCGCCCTGCCCCCCCACCCCCCCCCCCCCCCCCCCCCCCCACCCCCCCCCCCCCCCCCCCCCCCCCCCACCCCCCCCCCCCCCCCCCCCCACCCCCCCCCCCCCCCCGCCCCGCTCTATGTGTAAATATAATGGTTCTACCTCAGCAGCTCCCAGCCAGAACCCAAATGGAACCTGACTCCAACCTTTAGTGTTTATATTCCCTCTCCTCTCTCTGACTCTCTCTCCCTTTTTCAACTTCCCTCCTTCTCGCGTTCCCCTCTTTCTCTCTCTCTCTCTCTCTCTCTCTCTCTCTCTCTCTCTCTCTCTCTCTCTCTCTCTCTCTCTCGCCCTCTCCATGTGCAGTGCATGGTTTCCTTTTCAACATCCCCAGAGGGTTCTATTAGCATCCCTCTGTCTGAGAAATGGAGGGATGAAAAGAGGAGAGAGGAAGAGGAGAGAGGAAGAGGGTGAAGAGGAGAGAGGAAGAGGAGAGGGAGCTGATTAAGGGATTGAAAGCGGAGGAAAGACACAGAGGGAGAGATGAAAAAGAGAGGAGAGGACGGAGGAAGGGATGGAGAGATGATGAGAGGGAGAAGAGGAGGATGGAAGGATGAGTTGAAGAGAGGACGGAGGGATGAAGAGATATGGATGGAGGGGCGAGGGGATGAGGATGGAGGGATGAGGAGACGCGAGGATGGAGTGATTAGGACGGAGGGATGTACCTGGAGGTGGATGACTGGTCTTCTCTGCCCTCCTGCAGAGAGAGTCCATCCCTCCACCACCTGACATCATCATCTTTAAACGACCTCTTTGTTGCCACGGGCAACAGAAACATGCCCCCTACTGCGCAAAATGGTGGAAGCCCAGCGTGAAAGTTCCATCAGTATTTCCCTGGTGAAAGAACAAATGACCACAAATGGTGGATACATTATAACACACTATTAAACGATTCAGTCTATCATAGAAGATGTACAGTCTGTTAGTTTAAAGTTAAAGGGGTCAATAAACCCCAAAATAACTCTTTATCGGGTCAATATATTGTTAAACCCTACTAAGTTATTAACTTTAATAACAATTCTTTAAACCCGCTTCTAAATCAGGGATGGGATCAGAATCTAATCAAAATCCAATTAATCCCGTCCACACACATTCACACACTCAGACTAAATGACTAAATGGACCACTACACTAAAGAACAGCCAATCAGACAGCTGGACCGCCACTAGCGGCTGCTTCTGACTGGGTTATATTAGGAGAACTTCCCCATGATGCATAACAAATTATTCACACATTACATTATGATAGATGGGTAAATAAATTGAAAAATGTAGGTATTAGTTCCGACTTGGTTTGGGTCAGAGCGTGGCATGGATCTCCTGGAGATAGCAGTGCCCCATGGAAATAAGCACCTGTATTTACATTACATTTACATTCAGCAGGCACTATAATCCACACACACGCAAGGCGGAACACAATCAAAGCATACCATCAGAATTGAAGCCGCTGCCAAAAAAAAGTGAAAGTGCTGCATGACCTGGTTTCAGAATAGCAACGGGAAGTGCAGAGAGGCGGCAGGATTCAGACAAACAAGCTATCGCTTTTAGTGGCGACAAACAGTCACACTCCACATCACCTTACGACGGGACAATAGGTCGTATCATAAATAACTCTAGGAGGTGTAAAGCTGCGTGCATCAGGTTTGAAAACGGGAGGCGAGACTGAGTTTGTTTATCGTAATTAGCGGGAGGCCAGAACGCAGGCCTCCTGTCTCAAGGCTGTCCGTCCTCGTTAAGCGGTGAGCTGTCGCGGGGAGAAGGCTTATCTCTGCCCCGGCGTCCTGGGTCTAGATTAAAGGTCGTCTCACTCTTCAGCCGCCTCAGAACACCGCCACGCACTCACGCACAAGCAATCAGAAACAAGCGCTCCCTCGAGGGGCACCCTGGCCACGGCCACTGACACGGGTGTGTCACGGTCGCTCACGCTGCGTTGGATGTCTTCGCGTCGCGGGACGGGAAATCCTTCCTCTCATTATAGCCTTAGCCGCGAGGGCGGGGAGCTAGGCTACGGGTGCCAGGCTACGCTACAGACCGTAGTGTATGCGGTATGGGTCGTCGTTGGGTGTCAGGGGTTGGGCAGTAGTTTCACAGGGTTAGGGAAACTATCTATAAGGAAATGTTGTCTGCTGATACCAAGGGTGTGCTTGGTTCTGTTCACAGTCAGGAAGGTGCTGGATTCAAAATCATCAAACTTCTGTTGGTAATATTGAGTTGTTTTCTTGTCAGCATGGGGCTGATTTGACATTTGTCTTTTATATGATATGATACAATAATATGCTGGTGAAATTAACCTTAGTTTTTTTTGTGTTTAGTTGGGGTACTGGGGGCAGGATATTCGAGTGGTAAGCCAAAATGTTGTCGGTTACAACCCTCAATGTTCCCAGTCTAACCAGAAAACATCCTTTATACTACCTGCTCCTTCATGACATCCAATAACCTCAGCATCGTTTTACATAAAAGCATCTCAATGAAAAACTTTGCATGATCAATGTACCAAAAATAATCATTGGAAAGGTTTGAAAAGGTGTGCTGATACCTGTGGTACTACATGCAACATTGTTCCTGCTTAATGATCCACAGGCTTTAACCTTCCAGAGGAACATCACGCAGTACGTACGGTTCTCGTAGCACCCGGTCTCAAGTCCGTACATGAACAACTTCCACAGGAGACCTTTCCACTGCAGGCGTTTCCTGCAGTGGTAACGCGGCATAAGCTACGGCACCACCAGAGGAGGTGTACTGAAGACGAGGGCATAACGAGTACGGCTCAGTCCGGGTCACGCCCACTTTTGGCGGTGGAAACGCAATCCGTACTGCACTTTTGCGAACCGATCCGTACCGCACCCTGCAGTGGAAACGCGCCAGCAGCGTGACGCTTAGCTTAGTGGCCAGGCGGGCATATCCACTGGCATCTGTAATCACAGAAGCACTTGCCGGTGAAGTCTTTAGCAGACACGGGAATGGAAACAAGTGGGAGGCTCGTAAGAATAAAAGTCCTGCAAGGTCCGCTGTCTCTCGGCTAATCGCTTGATGAGCTATGTTCCTTTGTGGAGAACTCGAACGCTAACCAGATTCAGAACATGAAAGCCACACAGCTCAGCGGCCACGTCCCCCGCGCGCTGGCTCATTAAACAGTCCATTTGGTTGACTCTAAATTGCAGGGGGGACTCTTACTTTGTAAACCCGTATCTTCCACCTGATAACAGGTAAAACGAAGCACAGATGTGCTCTCTGGAGACCTGACTGAGTGGTTAACTCTTATTCGTTACTGATCCCCAGAAGACTTGTGAGATATCCACCAGTGAACCAAAAGAGCAATCTGAAGAGTATTTCTCAGTGTAGCATAGTGTAGCGTAGCATAACGTCACCTAGCCTATTGTAGAGTATCACAGCCTATCTTAGCTGTTTGTCGCACATCGTATAAGGTCATGTTAAAGTTTATTGTAGCATACTGTGTGGTGGCATAGGATGGCTTATTGTATCATAGCACATCGTAGCGTACCACAGCGAGTCACAGTGTGTTATATTATAGCATAGCGCAGCATCTCCCAGCAGAGTCCTGCTACACCATCACCAACGCAGTGGGCCATAGATGTCTCATTCTGCTGCAGGGATATGATCTTGAATCCAGACCATAATATTCCTCTAGTGTCCTCATTTACGGAGCGGAGGAAGCTTGTTTACTCAGAAATACTCTGAGACGCTTGCCACAGAGCTCGGAGTCATTACCTCTACGTCGGAATATGAAAAGGAACCGGCCTTTATATTCTCTCTCTCGCTCACTATCTGTTGCGCTCCATCCCTCTCTATTCTCTCTATTTCTCTTTCTCTCGCTCTCTCGACGGAAGGGGGAGGTATGGCGGGGTTTGAGGTATTAAAGGAGCAGGTATGTCTGTGTGGAGGTAGGGAGGCTGGCGGTATGTTTGGGTGGAGGTGTGTCTGGTTGGAGGTAAGTCTGGGTGGAGGTGTGGAGGCTGGCGGCATGTTTGGGTGGAGGGTAGAGGTATATATGGGTGTTGGTGCGGACGGTGCAGGTATGGAGGGTAGGTAGGTGTGGGTCGAAGCACGGAGGTTGGAGGTATGGAGGACAGAGACATGGAGGTCTAGAGGATGGTGGGATGTAGTTGATGTGGTCTTTGGGTTCTTCCTGAGTCACTGCCTCATTATTAAAGCACCGGATTAACTCTCCTTCTTCTCCTCTCCTTAATGAATATTTACTGAGCTCCGGTCACCACGGTGACGAGACCCAACCTCCAACCTTTTAACATCGTGACCCCCCCTCCTCTCTGAGGCGTCTCAACTGTCCCTTCACACCTCACCTTTCGGCTCATCTATCCTTCCCTCCTTATCTCCTCTCTTCCTTCCGTGCTCCCTTTATCTCCTCTCCCTCCTCTCCTTGCACTTTTCTTCTGCTCTTGCCCTCTTGTGTTTTTTCTTCTCTTATCTCCTCCGTTGCCCTCCTCTGTCGCACCTCCTCCCCTTGTCTCCTCTCCTCTTCTCTCCTTTACTCTCTCCACCACTCTAATCTAGTCTCCTCTCCTCTCCTCTCCTCTCCTCTCCTCTCCTCTCCTCTCCTCTCCTCTCCTTTCTCCTCTCCTCTCCTCTCTACACCTCTCCTTTCTCCTCCAGCTCTCTACTAATTCTACTAATTATAAGTCTCATGTTCCCAGAGAAACTGTATTTATAATGGGTATGGGAAACACATACACACGCACAAACACACACACGCACACACACGCACAAACACAAACGCACACACGCACACACACACACGCACACGCACACGCACAAACACACACAGACAGGCAGTGAGGGACTTTAATTGTGCAGAAGAGCCGTGTGTTGTGGTATTGACGTGGTGGGTTGAGGTGTGTGACAAAGTGTTTACATACACACACATACACACGCATGGCTGGTCAGAGCTGGGCAGGTATTAACTGAGTCTGTATTTTATATAAACAAGAAAATAAACACATACACAGACCCACACCTGCCCAAGTACACACACCTGCACACACGTGGCAGAATAATGCACTACACACACACACACACACACACACACACACACACACACACACACACTGCAGGCTATCGTCTGTGTGTGTTTGTGTGGGGGGGATCAATTCTACCATCTGCAGAACATCAGAACCGCCGTGCCTTTGAGCAACAGCCCAGAGCCCCACGTTGGAGAAGTCAAACGTTCTCACATTAATCACCAAATGACTCCGACTCTCCCGCGCAGCAGAATAAATCATTCATCAACACTAACGGGCTCCAGCCGAGCCTGCAGCCACCAGCTTTCTGCAACCCAGCCGACGAGCTCCTCGCTGGGGAGGAAACGCACTGGCACAGGGGGTGTTGTTTGAAACAGGGATGTGCTCGCAGAGGGGTGGTAAGTGTTGTCCCCTCCCATGCTAAAGGAGTTCGATCTCTGATGTACACAACCTTCTTGAGTTGAAGTTCAAGTAAAAAGTTCAATATATTTAGGGCTGGCCAATGCATCATTTCAAACCTTGAGTGATCATTATGTATTTTGTTATTTTTTACTGCAGAATCCCTTGTGTTTTTATCAACTAATCGTTTTCTCCCTTTTCATTTCTAATGAAATGTTGAATTCGCCATTGATCTGCTGTAGAGTTATGAGGCTGCAGATGGGGGTCTGAGATTCAGATAACTGTCCATTATGCAGTCTTATCGCCTGAAAAACAGTAGCCATGATGTATTACCAATGATGCTCTGCTTTACATCATCACGACAAAGAGGAAAGACATCTATTTTCTCCTCTTCCTCTCCCGTGTCTTGTTTATCTCCTCTCCTCCTTTCTTCTGTCCCTCTTCCTCTATCTTCTAAAAGGGAAATCTCTAGCAGGATGCTTTCTTAAGTACCTTCAGGTGATGCGTGTGTGTGTGTGTGTGTGTGTGAGATTGTGTGTGTATATGTGATTGTGTGTGTGTGTGTGTGTGTGTGATTGTGTAGATGACAGCTGTGAGCTTTCAAGGACGACCAGAGGAACACACACTCCTCCATCTCTGCTCTATTTACCTTGGACCTCAATGCACACTCGGTCTCTCTCTCTCTCTCTCTCGCTCGCTCGCTCGCTCGCTCGCTCTCTCTCGCTCTCTCTCGCTCTCTCTCTCTCTCTCGCTCTCCCTCTCGCTCTCCCTCCACCTCGCTCTTTCTCTCCCACTCCTTCCCTAGCTCTTTCTCTACTTCTCCCCTCCCTCTCCCCTCTGTCTCTCCCCTTTCCTCACCCCCTCCCTCTCACTCCCTCCCTCCCTCCCTCTCCCCTCCCTCCAACCTCCCTCACTCTCTCCCCTCCCTCAGGGGTCTAAAGATGATTGCTAGAATGTCATTGGTTCCGCTGGGGCGGCCGGTTGCCATGGTGCGTTTAGAACTCTGGAGGCTGCTCTGCAGGTCACATGACACCGGGCCCTCCTGTTCCACATGTCCTCGCTAAACTCACGCAATGTTAATTAGCCCTCGTCAATCAGACCATTAGTTCATTACCTGCACTGCATCAACACATAAATAACTGTTATGCTTTATTCAAAGAATGGAGATAAATAATTACAGCAATGATTTTGATTCATGTTTTGAGGTGAGCACCTTGTTGGTGAACCGGCCTGGTCTTGGTCAGCGTGGTAGCCGGGTCTGTGGCTCGCTGGGCAGGTCCGAGGAAAACTCCCATGGTGGTGCTGAGCCTTAATATAAAAACATTTCAACCTACCAGCCTACCCTGTGGACCGTACCAACTGGTAGGCTGATCTCCCTTGTCATACATCTGGGTGGACACGCACCCCTTGTGATGTCAGTAACGGGTCGATTTCTAAATGGCACGAAGTGGCTCATCACCATGACACGTGGGTGAACTAGGGGTCCTTTGACAAGATGGCCGGGTCTATACTTGGCTCACCTACAGCGTCTCTTTGAAAGCCTCCTTCCTGTCTCCGTCGCTGGGTGCTCTGGCAGAAAGAAGCTTGTGCAAAATCATTTGATCTATAAATGATTAGTCTGGTAGCCTGATAATAATCCTAGACGTGTAGATGGGAAACAGAGTCTATCCGTTGATGTACCGGTAACCGTTAGTTCATTTGCTCTATTGCATTTATTTTTCTGTAGTTTGAAAAGTACTGATTTTATTTATTTTTTTGTTTGTTTCATTGCTACTTTGTTGAAAATTGATCGGCGTCTTTGTGGTCGCTGTGTCTTGTGAAACAGCAATACACTTTCCTTTCACGGGGCAATTCACTTTAAGTAATTAAAAACTTTTACTATGCGTCTAAATAGCTTCCTTATGGGCGAAGGGTTCGAAACACACCATCCGTTCCCCGTTAATCGGATATATTCCGTAGTTTGGTTTGTCCTTGTGTACACGCTGTATTGATCTTGTCCTCCAGATGAATGCTTCCATTGCCAAAGGTAGTGGTTAAATTGTTTCAGGTTTCAGAGTGAAGTTAGCTTTATCACAGACAGTTTCACCTTCACACCACACCAGCCCCGCTACTTTAGGGTGATTTATACATCTGGGTGGACACCAGCCTATGTCAGCCAACAGAGGACATCGCCGTAGGTTACGTGATTCTCTCCAGAAAATGTCCAACTCCATATCGGGTGACGGAGGGGGGAGGGGGGAGGGGGGAGGGGGGAGGGGGGCGGGGGGCGGCGGCTTCATCTTCCCTGCCACGTTTTATTATTTATTCACGATAGACTAGTTGAGAAGGTTTATTTGTATGTTCATTTGTGGAAGCAATCGGCCCTATGACCGATGGCTGACGTCACGGGGGGTCAACCAGTGTCACCAATTCCTCCAGCATCAACAGTATCACAAAATGGACCCCCACCCCACTATCCTACTTGACTATATATGTACCCTGTATCTAATCCACTCGATTATTTATTATCATACTGTTCATACTTATTGAACTGCCCATCTATGATGCTCTTATCCGTTATATCCATCTCATGCTGCTCAAACCTCACTAGGTCACTTTACCTTTGCTGCTGTATTGCACTACTTGACTGTACAAACCTGCTGCATTATCCCATCCTATTATTTATACCGTACAGTACTTATGTTGCACTATGTGACAACTTATGTTCAAACTGACCCGTAATTGCTCTTTTGCACTTCTGTTTAGATCTCCAACTACATTTAGTTGTCTCTGTTCTTGTACTACTTCTACACGATGACATTAAAGTTGAATCTGAATCTGATTCATCTATCTATTTATTGTATATGTGTGATATTAAAAGGATGTATCCATCTATTTAGTGTTTATGTATGGTATTAAAAGGATGTATCCATCTATTAAGTGTATATGTGTGGTCATCAGAGATGCTGGTGCGGTCGTCGTGCCCTCCTTGTTCTCATTAAGCTTCATTAAACCCTGTAATGGAAGACATTTCATTAGCCAGCGGATCGCCGGGACCGATGCTAGAACCTGACCGAACGCACTCCGGGGGCCTGTGTTCGGTCCATGACCCCCCCCCCCCCCCCGCCGTGTGTTGGCTGGGGAAAGGTCATCGTATTGTTGAGGGTCCAACACCAAACGGTGGTGTCGTATGCCGCTGCCCAACACGCTGGCAGAGTTAAAGGTTGGTTCACCGCGGTTCTAACTTTACGACAACCGATCCCATTGGACAGTTTCAGGTATTGGAGTTTGAGTCTCTTCTGCTATTTCACCCCCAGGTGGGAGTTAGTGAGTCATTTTTAGATCCATTCACCTGTGATATCGCAGGTGAGCTGTTCCACCCAGCTGTGTGATTGTCACCTGATCACCTTGCCTGGTGGACTGTACCAACTGGCAGGCTGGTGTGGGGATCAGTTGTTTATTCAACCTTTAATTATATAGGCAGTGTCATTAAGGGTACGCACCTTAACCTCTTTTCAAGAGAGACCTGATAAGATCAAATAAAATATTATTATATTGCTGTAAATATTATCTATATATATAATTTATTATTATTCATGAAGATCTTATTTCTCTGGATGTGTGGAACGTTGGGGTGCCCTAGCATCCTCAAATGGCCAGACATGACTGCAAACAACACATGACAAGAGAGACAGGAAGTCATCAGACCACACCTGTCGAAATAAATCCACCTGGGAAAATGGCCGCCACTGTTTTATTGTATTTTTGACCTTGTTGGAACAGCTGTCAGTTGGTTTGGACTATTTTATTTTTTGTCACTTGACCCATTTTATTATTAATAGTCCCGCCAAACAAACATGGAGAAAAACAATGAGACCCCATTTCACAGAAAAAGGAACAAGAGAATGAGGAGCAGAAGATATCACCAGAGTTTAGCACGACGATCAGAAGGTCATCTTCCTCCAAAGGTAAGTCATCTTATTTTATTCCAACCAGCAGAGTCCTCTGTCTCTTACGTATCTTATGATCACGTAGTCTTCAAGGATTCTTGTTGAAGCCCTTGTAGCTTTAGAGGAGCTAGGAAGTGACTGATCTCTCCATGCACTCTGTATAATGCACTCTGTTTCTGGGTCGACTATCGATCCCATTAAGAACAATGAGGTAGAATGTAAATGTGATGTTTTACCTACTTCCATGGTTGGGACAGCTTCATGAAGATATGATCTGTACATACATCCTTTTGTATACGTCCTTATGTCAGCTGATGGCTATGGAAGATGTGATCTGTTCGTATATGTCCTATATCTGCCAATGGTTGGTTCACCCAGGGTAAAACAAACATTTCAATCCACCAATGTTTCTTTATATCATCATGATGCAACATAATAAATTCTGTCAATGTTTTTCTCAACACTATATCCAAACAGACAGTCTTGGCTCTAGTTTTCTGCTGGAAGAACCGCATAACAATCATCAAAGGAAATGAAATAATTTCTTCCGTGATATAGTTTTTCAACTTTATTATATCTTTGATTTATATACGAAATGAAAGTGGGCTGTGTGCGTGTGTCTTGTTTTTATTTTTCTTTAATGTGTAATGGTGTGAGAACCCAAAATTAAGCACATACATGCACACGCAGAGAGACAGTCTGTATCAATCACAATTTATTTTTAAAGGGAAACATTTTCAGGTTCTAGATCAATCGAGTTGAGCCTGAGATCCCCCGGAGAGGTCCTTCCTGTTGGTCAAACTGAACAATGTCCTGTTTGTAGCGGGGGATCCAACATGAACACCCTCCCCCAGCCCACGGTTGATAGACTTCTCCATTTGGCAGGGGGTTACATATTAAAGTGATCGCTCGGCTGGTACAGGTTCTCCACTCTGGTGAAAGACAACTTAGGCAAGGCTGTTGGCGGCAGATAAGCTGGTGGTGGAAGGAAAGGTCCAAGCCAGGAGTTCAGGGTTACCAGAAGTCTTCCTAAAGCCTAGTGTCAGAGCCGAACAGCGCTGGTCTTGAGGGGAGGAACATGCCTGAGCGTCGTCGTGACCTGTCCTCTCCCATTATGCAGAGCTGAGGATTCACCTGCAGGGATCCCTGACTCGTGCAGCACTGCATCCTAGTGGCCGGCAGAACAGAGGCCCAGGGTTCCTGAGAGGAGAGACCGTCCCTCTGTCTGATGTGTTCCGGACCTCCAAGCATAGCGGCATTGCTGTTACTTGTTAGTAGGTCAAGTGATGATGATAATGGTGAAGTGAAGTAACGGTCATGTTATGTAGACACCGATGGGGACCTTATGTCACGTGATGGTGAGGTAGAGCAGCTGGTACCAGACGCTACGAAGTCCATCCAGGTTTCTGATCGGTCCGTTGGACGTGTGCTGGCGTAAACATGTTGCTGATGACCTTATTGATTAACCCCATATCGATCCAATCACCACTGTTGCCTACCGTTACCTCCTTCTCCCTGGCGCTGCAGACTATATTGATCACAATTTCATCAAGATTTATTGATTGTTTATGTGTAAATAGACTTTTCAGGAGTCTATTTTTGACAGTTCCATATATGAGAGAGAGAGACTCCTACTTTGGGTCAGTGACGGGTAGCTGGCATTTAGATAAATACACATGGTGTTATGAGGCTATCATATTATGTTCAAACACACAGGTACTAAAGGTCTTCTTAACACAAGGACGAGATTTGAAACCTGGGATTCACACAGGTTTTCTTTGCTGTAATTTCAAGATTATTCTTCTGCCCCAGAATTGTATAATGTCAACTTTGGACCTCAGACAATTATGTACTTTGAATATTAATGGTACACAAGCTTAGTCCCCAGCCATCGTTTAGAACATTCTGGTTGTGTTTCAGTGACTCTTAACTTCCTACTACAAAAGGAACAAAATATGGCAGAATCCTTTGGTTGCAAATCTGTTGAATTAAATATCGATCATCTTCATATCGATAGGGCACATATCAATAGGCCAACGGTTCACATTGAACCGTTAGCCAAGCCAATATCTGAGTTTAAGGCCGCAATCGGAAACCTCACAGTCATTCTATACTCTGATTCAAGTTTCTACACTATTATTACCGTGGTTACCAAGGTGACCAAGTAGTATGGCCTTTCTTGATGCAACACGATGCAGAAAAAACGAATCGTTGCTTCAGCCTCGTAGATATGTAGGTGAGTTGCAACTTGTCCTCGATTCTGTTGCTAGACTTCTGATTTAAAATCAAATAATAACTTTGACTTTTTACTGGCACTTTCATCTGTGTTGCTCCCATGTTGCTCGTGTGTCAAGTGTTTCCCAACTGGTGGGTCGGGGCCCTGTTATGGCTCGCATGATTGTGAGAAAGGGACCCTATCCATTTCTGACTTTAAATGCTATAGTTTTAGGATCTTTGATAAAATATAATTAAAACGGTCACTGGAAATTGTCCAGTAGCATTTACCAGATGCTGTAGACGAGATGGGATCCCAACCCATGGATGTGACATATGTCATTAGTCCAAAACAGATGCGTGTAATTTCCAATATGTCACGCTCTTCTTCCTGCCCCACGATAACAAGCTGCTGGCTCGACAGCTCAAAGATCTCCATGAACAGCCAATTGGATCACTCTACAAAATTTAGACAGCCAATCGGTGCTCTCTAAATTATGGGACAGCCAATCAACACCTCTGGCTAACATGGAAGCAGGGACCTGAGTTTACCGTCAGAGTAGTGTATTTAATATTTTGGTGTGTTTAATACGTGGAGTATTTAATATATTTATAGTTTAGCGATACAATCCGCAGTGTTGTATTTGATGTATTAAATGTGTTTGGATCTGGGTTAGTCATGCTGAAATGGGGAAACTATTTGGTTGTTTTTGATGTTGTATTTGTTGTTCTGTTCTACTTTAACATTACAGTTTTTTATTCAGCTGTAGTAGAAAAATCACCCCGTGAGAAAACAGAGTGGGTCTAAAAAATTCATTATTGCTCTTTTTCCTGAACCACGAGTGGGTCAACGATAAGCGCAAGAACCACCTGAATGCTCTGTTATGGTCTGCTTCCTCCCACCCTCCTCTCCATCCTCTTCCTCCTCTCCTTTTCCTCTCCCCTCCCTCTTATCCATCCTCATCCTCATCCTCCCACCCCCCACCCCCCCCCCTCGCCCGAGAGCATCTGGTAAACAGGATTTAATGGAATGAAGCTTAGTGGCCAACAGGAACAGACCTGGGGGGTGAGGATGTTGTTTCTCAAGTTGAGGAGGGGAGAAGGCAGGGAGGTAGGAAGGAGGAGGGGAGGAGGCAGGGAGGTAGGAAGGAGGAGGGGAGGAGGAAGAGAGCGAGGGAGGGATGGAGGGGTGAGCAAGAAGGGGAGAAGGTGGGGATGATATATGGAAGGAGGGGAGTGATGGAGGGAGGAAGGAAGGAAGGAAGGGGAAATGGGGAGGAAAGGTGGACGTTGGGGAGGAAGGAAGGAAGGAAGGAAGAGATTTTGTCCAACATTTCAATTTCACTGAATGAGTATGCATTTATTTTCAATTCAAATCTTTTTTTTTTAAGCCGTTCTGAGTGAATTAGGATACAGATGTTTCATTGTACTCCCTATCATTTAATATGCTCATTGTTAGAGGAAGTCGAGGAATCTTAACTTTATTCAAAACTTTCTCGATTATCGTTTTCGGTGGTGCAGCTGAGGCGCAGAACATCCAGAATGTTCTTTGCTCATCCAACCGCTTTTTGAGTTCTGTCTGACCCTCAACCCCAGCTTTTAAAGTCCCTTGGCAGTTTCTTGTTCCTCGTCGGGTGGCGAAGTGGACCTACCTGCCGTCAGATAGCGGAGAGATGTTCTGAAGTTCTTGTAACCACACCGCTGGTTTAATAGAATCCTCCGTTGTATTTCTAATGTCTCTGCTGCCATAAAGAATATCCTGAATAGAGTCAGTCAGGCCAGACAATTGTCGAACTAAACGGAACCAGTTCATTCCAGAAAGAAGCTTTGGTCTCTTTCCTCCCTGAAGGAGGAGAGAATGACTGTAAATGTGCTGCGTGCAGCAGAGTGCACATTATAAGTTCACTGCTCAGGACTGTCTGCAGAGCCCTGCTGGATGGCTTAAAGTTTGTAATGAAATACTCTCCAGGTAGAATGCCTTCTATAATATTAATATCGTGTGGTATGAAACCGCCGAGGTACCCAGTCCTGGGTATATGAGCCATGGCGATGAGGGACATATGGATCGTATAATGTTCACAACCATGTTGCCTATGTTATTGTCCGCTAGAGTTATTAAAGGGGCTGTATGTACAATTTAAGAGTGTTTTTTTGTCAGCTCTTATTGAGCCTAGTGTGCTGTGAGCATGTATGTTTTGAGTTGACTGTGCCTGCTTCTATATAAGAAACTCCATTTGAGAGATTCAAAAGTGTAGTATCTCTTGCTTTGATTGTGTCGTCTAGCAATGTTTAGATTTTCCCACAGAGCATTTTGGAAAGTCGTTTGTGCCTTCCGCTGTTCAAATTGTGAAACGTGAAATTGTTTACTTTTGACCCTGGTAGTAGGGGATTATTTTGTACTGTTGTAACACTGACTTCAAATCCATCACAGACATGATAAAAAATCATAGACAAGATCAAACTATCACAGACATGATCAAAAATCACAGACATGGTCCAACGATTGCCCTCCAGGTGCCTCGCGGCCTCCCGGCAGTCACAAATAAAATAATTTTGTTAGTCTATGAATAATTCATGGGAGCCAACGTTTTTCCCATCATGCATCCCGCGCCCATTAATGAGACAACGGGCATTATTTTCTCCTGTTTATCGCACTCTGCCGCAGCACAACAGCATCAAACCGCTGTTGAGTGGGAGAAGTTGGGGCCTCTCTCTTAAGCCTCCCCCCCCCCCCCGCCCCCACACGGTCGGGTGATCCATCAGCTTTATGAACCCGGTGTGACGGCGGCGTGTCGCGGAGGGATAACGCCACACCATTACTCTCCACCCGGGATTCAGATGGATGGGAGATAGGGTGAGAACGTTGTTACCGAGACAAGAGACGGCTCGCTCCCAGGGGGGGCTCACACGCTCACACATGCCACCTTGGTCTGGGCTTCATAAACATACAATGTATATAATATAGGAGGTATGTATAATGTATGTCACCATCAGGACAACTGTCCTTATGCATCTCCCTATCTACCTCTGGACTGTCCTCATGTATAAACCAGTGAATCTCTGGTCTGTCAGGTAAAAACCAGTTGAACCTCTGGTCGGCATGTGAAATGATGGGACAAATAAGCACTTCGGGGAGGTATGATATGACCAATCAGCTCCCGGGGGAGGTATGATAGGACCAATCAGCTCCCGGGGGAGGTATGATAGGACCAATCAGCTCCAGGAGGAGGTATGATAGGACCAATCAGCGCTCAGGTTAGGTATGATAGGGCCAATCAGCCCTCGGGGGGGGTTTGATAGGACCAAATAGCCATAATGGAAGGGAGTTTCAGTTCATCATGGAGGAGGAGCCCCACCACCTCCATAATTAACAATTTAACAGCGGCACCCAAGGAAAATGTAGCAATCTACGGGACATTCATTAGAAATTGCCTGAATAGCAGCTGAAAGGATTTACAGAAATCTACGTGGACAGCTGCGTTGACCCCCCCCCCCCCACCGGGTCTATAGGTAACTCGGTAACAGCAGAACCTTCTGCATCAATACACATGCTCAGCCAATGCTGGGTAAGACCTTCTGGTTGTCCTCAGATGGGTGGTCCCCCACAGCACCACCAGCCGGCCTGTGGTGAGCAGGGTTTTACACCAGCGCCGTCCGCGACGACTGCTCAGCTTCCACAGCTGTAGCCCCGGTTCGCTGAGCAGCAGACAGTCCTGCAGAGGTCGTAGGTCGTAGTCAGGACACCGTCTGTCTTGAGTCCTCCGCCTCCACAGGCCGGGGCAGCTGTCCTCCCCGGGGCGTCCAGAACCACAGCTTTTAGTTTTACTAAGTTAAGAGTTGGAATCGCAGACTCTGGTCTCAGATTCACTGCTGTGGTGAAGTTGTTGTTGTTGATGGGCTTGGTGTTGTTCCCCCGGGGTGATGGTGCGGTTGCCCCTAGTGATGGTGTTCATGCGAGGGTGACGTTGGACTGGACTCTGTGTTCACCTAGCAGTGACCGGGGCCAGGCGGCCGGGACTCCCAGATGTTAGAGGCGGGTGGTCTGGTAACGGCTGATAAGCCCCCTCACAGACACACACACACACACACACACCTGGACCCCCTGGACCAACATCGGAAACACAAACACAGAAGGTGGGCCGGGTTCTCTGCAGCCGACAGAGGAAAATACAATCATAGGATTCTAATGCATCCTCCTATTTATTCATATTATAACTAGAGTTAAGGTTGCTAAAGTTCAAACCTAGCATAAACTGAGGTTGACGATGAGGATTATTTTAATGCTGTAACACTGTGCAATGCTGTGTTACTTCCTGTTACTTCATTTTAATGATGTAACACTGAGTGTTCCTTCCTGTTACTTCCTGTTACCCTGCCACGTGCTTCATGCTGCCTGACGTCACCTGAGTCTGTGTTGCTATATGTAGCCTGAATGTGTACATGTTGGCTAAATGTGTGTTACCGCACGTTACCTGTTCTGTGCATGTGGCCCCAGAGCATCGTGTGTTACCTGCATCGCCAGCGGGTCGCTGTAGCAACCGGGAGAAAGTGGGTGAAGGGCGAGGGGAGCAGGGATTATTCTGGGACGGCAGGAGGACCTCCAGCTCTGGTTGCCACGGCGCCCTATTTAGGATTCTATGTCGCTACGGTTTGGAGTATTCTCTCTGTGTGTGTGTGTGTGTGTGTGTGTGTGTGTGTGTGTGTGGGTGTGTGTGTGTGTGTGTGTGTGTGTGTGTGTGTGTGTGTTGTGTGTGTGTGTGTGTGTGTGTGTGTGTGTGTGTGTGTGTCACACAGAGCGAGTCGAGGGCTGGCCGGCCTGATTAGAGCGATGCTGGACTCCTCTCTCCTCTCTTCTCCTCCTTTCTACTCTTCACCTCCTCTCCCCACTTATCCTCTCCTCTCTACTCCTCCTTTCTGCGCCTCCTCTCTCCTCCTCTCTCGCCCTCTCTCTATCTCACGCTCTTAGTCTCGCTCTTTCTCTCTCGCTGTCTCTCGCCCTCACTCTCTCGTTCTTGCCGCTCCCCTCCTCTCAGGGCAGTCTTAGGGGAGGAGAGGAAATGGTCATAAGAATATCTCCGTCTGATTGAATCTATCTGGTTCTGGTCATAAGGGGACGAGGTGGTTGTGCTCGTTTAGGGTTCCTCTCCTCATTAATTGAATTGTTGACACGGGGCTGAACTACGAACCGTTCCCTGCCCCGTGAGCAGAACTTTTCTTTGAAGCTCCGGATCTCCCCATCCGCCACTGGCACTTCCCAGAGAGCACTGCTTCCGAAGTGCACCGTTGACCGTAGCGCACGCGGAGTCCGACTCTCAGGAGCTCTGATTGGCCGGCCACTGCCACCATACGGTTTGATGGAAATCACTACTGACACGTCTGTAATTATCACCACACACACACACACACACACACACACACACACACACACACACACACACAACACCACACAGGCACACACACACACAACCACGACACACACACCCACCACCAACACACACACAAAACCCACCACACAACACATGGGTGTGGTGCTGGGAGAACATGAGAACACGAGAACATGAGAACCTAGGATTTTGAAAGTCTGTGTCTGTCTCTTTCTCTAAGGTATCTTCAATAATCTCGGTTTTCTGTTGGGTCCAGGGGAGAATCTTTCATGTAACCAAAACAGGGTGATAATAGGAACAACACTCAGATCTTGTTTTACAGATGAACACACATGTTTGTGTGTACCTCCTACAGAGAGAGAGTTAAGTTGTGAGCTATTAGCACACTGTCTGTGTGTGTGTGAGACTGTGTGTGTGTGTGTGTGTGTGTGTGTGTGTGTGTGCGTGCGCGTGTCTATATAAATATATATATACTA
Source organism: Gadus chalcogrammus (assembly GCF_026213295.1). Classification (NCBI taxonomy): domain Eukaryota; kingdom Metazoa; phylum Chordata; class Actinopteri; order Gadiformes; family Gadidae; genus Gadus; species Gadus chalcogrammus. The sequence goes on from NC_079413.1 coordinate 5,519,248, forward strand.
CTTTATACTTGTATAAATAAATAACGCATTATGGGATTGTGACGGAATTGTGTGTGTGTGTTTTCCTCCACCATCTCTGAAACACCATCTCTAAAAAAAAGTGGGAGAAAGGATATAGGGGACGGTACGAACTTGTGGGCTGATCTATCACTCACACTGTCACACATCCCACTTGTGATGTCACTAATGGGTGGAATTTGAAATGTCTTGTTGTGGCATATCGAAACGACACCTGGTAGCAAACTAGTTCACCAATGTGGTTGGTGAACAAGTGGGAATGGGCTGAGTCAAAGTTGTGTGCTTCTGTCAACACTTTGTAGTTGGGTGCTGGGGGGGCGAGCTGTGCCTTGCTGTGCCTCTGTTGTGATCTCAGCAGCAGCCTGCAGCCTGTCTCGCTGCTTCTTGGAGCAGACATGTTGCTCTGAGGAGTTCAGGGCCTCCACGGACAGAGTAGTACTGTGTACTGTCCGTCAAACTTCTTGTTACCGCAGTGAAAGGTTGCGAGACGCAATTAAGTTGTTGTTCTTTTCGTTCGCTTGCTCGGGCCCGGTTGGCTGACAAACGTATTAGCAGTAATTGAACCCTTTTCTTGTCAGCTGTTTGCTGTACTGAAGCATCTTACACCCGTTCTCTCTCTAACTATGAAGGGTCTCCAGATGGTCTCTAGACAGTCTAAAGTCGTTCTATAGAAGTTTTCTAGACTTTCTCTAGACGTTCTCTAGACGTTCTCTAGACGTTTTCTCGATTTTCTCTAGAAGTTCTCTAGACTATCTCTAGTCGGTCTATAATCGTCTCTAGATGGTCTCTAGATGGTCTCTGGTTGGTCTCTAGTTGGTCTACTCTAGATGGTCTTTAGTTGGTCTCTTGTCTGTCTCTAGTTGGTCTTTAGTTGGTCTCTAGTCGGTCTCCAGACGGTCTCTAGTCGGTCTCTAGTCGGTCTCTAGATGGTCTCTAGATAGTCTCTTGTCGGTCTCTAGATAGTCTGATGTCGGTCTTTATATGGTCTCTAGATAGTCTCTAGATAGTCTGATGTCGGTCTTTATATGGTCTCTAGATAGTCTCTAGATAGTCTCTTGTCGGTCTCTAGATGGTCTGATGTCGGTCTCTAGATGGTCTCTACTAGTCTGTCTCGAGTTGGTCTCTAATCGGTCTTCAGATGGTATCTCGTTGGTATCTAGATGGTCTAAAGTCGTTCTTCAGATGATCTCTCGATGGTCGCCAGGCGGTCTCGAGATGGTCGCTGTCCTTCTTCCCGGCCCACAGTGGTCCCGTTCCGTCCACATAAAAGCCCCTATCAGACCATAATCAGGCACTCAGGCAATTATGGATTAGGGAGAGAGGGCCTTCTGTGTTTACTGGGCCCTTAGTCAGGGCCTTTAGACGGGGCCCTTATGGGTATTATAGAAACACACAAACAGCTTTTAAGGCCCAAAGAGCCAGCAGATGTTTTCTATAATGCAACCCAAATGTTGGGCTCCTTTTGAGTTTAATGTTGTTCAATAATAACAATGATCATAATATTGGTGTCCATTTCAGAACACTTTTCTACGCATCGAGGGCTTGGAAGCAAGAAAAGAAGGAGGAGAGAAAACAAAGCAAACAAAATAAATAGTGTAAAAATAGAAACAACTGTTCCTCTGGGTGTTGGACCAGTAGTGTCCTCTTTCATTCTCTGGGATGAGCACTTGTGCAATATCCCTTAGTTACAATAAATAGAGACAAACAGTGGTCCTTGGAAAGGATAATCAAACTGTACTACAGTAATTATTCTGGTATGAGTCAGATGTTTGTGTGCAGGGCTGACTCAGATAACTGTGACTGTACACCAGGGGGGGCTTAAAAGAGATATTAAATATGATATGACCTTTACTGATTCTATTTGAATGAATGAATCCCGATACTTCCGTACCGTCACGCTGAAAAAGAAATTACCGGGACGAAGGTATGGTTGAGCAGTTTGTTTATTTGTTACTTTTTATGTGTTTTTCCCTGCTTTTGTTAAACAGCCAAGGTGTAACATGGTCAAAACTCCATTACTGTCGTCATAAGTTAGAATAACACCCGATAATAAATAGCAAGTTCTTGAAACACAAGAAAATGTCATCACTGGATATGTGTCATAATGCCTGATTTAGTTTAATCTACATCTACTACACACAATGATATGACCTATATTTATATCTATACCTATATATACATATATATAAACATATGAGGATGCAGCATGGCTTGTCATTGGTGCTGGCAGGGGATGATGTTACTCTGTCAGCAGCGACCTCATTGGGTTGGGGCGTTGGCCTTTAGGTTCTGCGTGCTGGCTCCCAGTGGATTGGTGGAGTGCTCCTTGACATCTTGTAGTGAGTGATCAACATGTAAATGAGCAGCAGGATTCGCCCTGGGCTTGGCTCAGCACGCCTTACAATGACTTATAGCTTCTTTTTTTTACCATCTAACATTTTTCTCTCTTTTTGTTTTCTGTAATTATTCAGAATCAGAAAGCGTTATTGTCTCAACATTATGACGCAAAGATTCCCTTTGATGCAAAACACAAGAGCTTGCAGCCGACATGAAAGAAGAGCGAAGTACAATGGGTTTGAAGTGAAGAATAACAGCCTTCATTCAGGGCCATGCTGGTCTATAGCATGCTAGTCTATAGCAGCCCACATCCTCACACAAATACAGACAGACAGACAGACAGACAGACAGACAGACAGACAGACAGACAGACAGACAGACAGACAGACAGACAGACAGACAGACAGACAGACAGACAGACAGACAGACAGACAGACAGACGACAGACAGACAGACAGACAGACAGACAGACAGACAGACAGACAGACAGACAGACAGACAGACAGACAGACAGACAGACAGACAGACAGACAGACAGACAGACAGACAGACAGACAGACAGACAGACAGACAGACAGACAGACAGACAGACAGACAGACAGACAGACAGACAGACAGACAGACAGACAGACAGACACTAGACATAGACACACTACGCCCACACACACAGACCGACACTACACATAGACACACATTCGACCCTAATATACAAACACACGTACACATCCATACTACAGACACACACATATATACACACTTCAACACCTAAACAATGAAAACAACAACTTTATTTCTAAGATTTACTTTAATCCGGATGGGACCCCGAATGGGAAACTAGGATGTGATAACATATAACTTTATATTAGTATTTTATTAAACATTGATTTAACCATTAAGGCACATTGGGATTAATAATGTTGTTTTCAAGCACAGCCACCTGATCAGGATGAGAGCGTTCATTACATCGTGTTCCAGAACCTAGAAAGCAAATATAGAAATACACAACAATTAACCACAAACATGAGTTGTCAATCCTCACACAGAAAGGCAGAAAAACTGATTCAGAAGGTCAAGGCATGCGCCTCGGTGTCCTTCATGGATGATTTAAATGCAAACGAGGGCTGTGATATGTCCAACTCTATATCGTTCAGTAGGATGTCTGTGCGGAGTGCATTAAGGCTTTTGTTGACACCTCTCTCCCTGGATAGAAGTAAGACCTTGGAAAGAAGGGGAGAAAATGGCCTTCTCTCTCATGCACTGCACCAGTTAATGGAAGAATTGTGGTATGAATGTATATTTTATTTTTTGATACAAATATTTCTTAACACACATATATATATATATATAAATATATATATATTGATCGCACAAGGTTACCACAATAAATAGAAAAATGCATTCATTCCACAATTCTTCCATTCAACCAGTCCCAATCCGGCTCCATGCTGATTTTCTCAGGAGGGAACGTGGCGTTCCGGTCCATCGCCTGCACCGCTTGTCCAGGAAGTCTCGGTGAAGGTGACATTTTTATTTAAGAGGAACTCGGCCTTGTGCAGAAAGTAGAACTTCACAGGGGTTGTTGCTGTCCTTTTTTTCCCGAGCGTTCTTCAGAAAAGAATTTCACACACCAGCGGAGCCACTTCGCTCTGTATTTGATCTGTCTCCGCCTCGGCAGAAAGATCTCAGGCCCGCGGTGGGCGAGCGAGGTCCGCCGGCAGGGAAAGCCCGGCTTCGTTCACCCCGTCTTTATAAAACGGGAGGATTGTGCTCGCTAGCCCTTGTCGCCGCTAAACAAGCCGCAGACGGCGAACTGTGGAAGATTTAAGGTTCGTATCGGTGCTGTTCAGGGCTGTAGTTAAACTATGTTAACAACCATTATTTTGTTCTGAGAGGGTTCTCTTAACTCGCCCAACTCAAATCCCTCTTTCTCAGCCTAGACATTCTCTTTATGAATAAAATTAATATTTTATTGGCTGTAGGTGAAATTTCCTGTGGTTCTGAAGGTGAAAGAGTTCTTCGCTTCTTCAAACCTCCGCTCCCTCACTCTTCTCCTCATCCCCCTTTCCTCTCATTTCCTCCTCCATTCCTCTCCTTCTCCTGCTCCTCCTCCTTCTCTCCTCCCTCTTCTCTCCTCCTCTCCTTTCTCCTCTTCCTCCTCCTCCTCTCCTGCGGAGGCCAGACCCCCAGCGTGGCTGCTGTTGCGTCGCTGAACTTTTGAAAGAGTAATTTTATTCCGCAGAGTGTATTTGACCAAGATTGATGTTCATATTTCATCCATGGTCGGCTCCTCTAACTCTCCAGCCTGCCGCGTCTCGTCATGTTAGAGTTGTTCTGTTCTGACACTCAAAACGTCTCCTGGTTCAGACGTGCTACCACTGGCCCCAGAGTCCCTGGGGGGCCCGCCGACTAGGAGGAGAGATGATTGCAACGCTCTTTCCAAGGAGAAGACCGCTCGCGCTCAGATCTCTGAAGCCACCATCTCCTCTGAGCCACATGGAGTGCCTCTTGTTGATTATTCCATTGACGGGTGGTTTGGTGTAACCATTGAGCTGGATGTGTAGGCATTTACACCCCATAATATTCAGAAGGCTGGTTCTGCCCTGTCAGTTAACAGCTAATGAACGGGTGTGTGGGGGTGGGGGGGGGGGGGGGGGGGGGGGGGGGGGGGCATAGAAACAGCCCAAATAAATTGTAAATCCAAGATTTCTCCATGGGGCGTTTGAAACAGTTTGAAAAGGATACAGCAGGTTTCTCAACCAGAACCGGCACATTTTCACACAAGAAACAAGGAACAAAGTTCTCACTGGGAAGTTTCCAGGAAGTGAAGCCTGAGGTCAGAGGTCAAACTGCGTTCTGGTTGGTTCTGGGCTGTCAGTCGTGGGCTGAGACACTCCCCAGTCTTCCTCCTCCTCTGTTTCCCTCCTCATTATCTCCCTCCTCACTATCTCCTTCTTTCCTTTTCTACTCCTTCTCTCCTTCCCTCCTTCCCTCCTCTATCCTCCTCATCTCCTCCCCACCTCTCTTCCTCTCCTTCAATACTCGTCTCCTAGTCTCCTCTCCTTCCCTTATACTTACAACTTGTATGAATACGTGTTTTTCGTCTTCACTGCGGCAGAGTTAGTTCTCCGGTGAAACATTAAAGATGAACAGCAGCAGAGTGTGTAAACGGGGAGTTCTACGTGAGGAAGACAGAGTTTAACCTGACTTCCTCTGTGACGGTTGAACGCATCCTACCGTAAAGGATCAAACCTCTGGTTTCCATGTGTAATTAGATGTAGATTTACGATTCACACAGAGGAAGTACGTCTTGCGGAACTACAGAACACGCTGGCTCATTCTGTCAAATCTTCCACAAAAAATCCTCTTGTCAAGTGTGGATTTGAGTGATGTTCTGAAAACACGTTAAACCTTTATGTGCGACTTCATAATTTGTGCCATATTTAAAGGAAAAGCAAAATGATCAACCATCGATTTTGCTTGATATGCTAGATAGTCTGCCATAATGAGCAAACTATATTCCCGGATGACCGGGTTCTTGCTATGAAGAGATGTGTAGGAGGCATTATTTACGATGCGTCAAGCTAGGATGCATTAAAACAACACCACAGCGCCTCATTTGCATATTCCCTCTGACAGACGTACATATAGGTCGGTTTGTAATTGGTTCAGAAACAAATGATCGTGTCTGCCTTTTTTTATAGTGCTCCCGCAGAACCTCTGGTACACTCATTTATTTACCTGTAGGAACCATCCCCCGACCACAGCAATGCGTCATACTTTAGAAAAGGTCCTTTCAGACTCGCATTCATTTATTCATTTTGTTAGAGCCTCAATGTGTAGGAGGGCCAAACTGCTCTGACAAAAGGGAGTATTTTAAACTGTGTTTTTATTTTTGGATGCGTAGCACACATAATGGAGATCTTGAGAGTTTTGTGTTGCAGTAATCTCTCAGTAGTAGTTTTAACAATGAGGTCAGGATATTCAATGTCTGCTGATTGTTCAGCAATCATCCTGACAGCCGTTCCAACTGAAACACTGGATCATTTATTGAAGAATGAAGCGCTTTTATGGATTTGTTCTTCTGAGCAGTCTTTGAGTCTTTTGTTCTATGCTACGTTAATGAAGGTAATTTATTATTTATAATTTGAGGCGGTGTTTTCCTCTTCGACGGTGCGGAATGACTGGGAATGACTTTTGAACACTTGCTGACTGTAACATAACGTTGGTAATTATTGATTATTCTTTAATTAGTTTTTGTTTTCAAACCGTCGCTAATGCATGGCACACACACACACACACACACACACACACACACACACACACACACACACACACACACACACACACACACACACACACACACACACACACACACACACACACACACACACACACACACACACACACACCACAAATTTGTTGGAGGTAATTAAACGTGCCATGGGTCTAGCGCCCCGTAGCATGTTGACATGTTTGCCTCATGTGTCGATCAAGGCTGTCTCTCACAGTGTGGAGGCGGGACTTCCTCTGGGTTCATCAATATTGACGCGTTTGTTGTCCTTGAGGGACAGACACATGTGACATGCATAATACATTCCTTGGTTAATATCCTTGCGTGTTTGGTTACATGCAGACGTGAGCATATGAGTGAGTGGCATGGCTGTCAGACGATTTGTTTAGTGAATAAATTAACTTGTTTTGCTCCCAGTGCCATAAACACTCTTCCTCAGCCAATATAGAAGAAACACTTGATGTGGTACTGTATTGGCGTAGTACTATAGTGATTAGGATGGTATAGTAGTACTATAGTGGATAGGATGGTATAGTACTACAGTGAAAATATTGGTGTAGTACTATGGTGACTATTTAACCACGCACGCACACGCATACGCGCGCACACACACACACACACACACACACACACACACACACACACACACACACACACACACACACACACACACACACACACACACACACACACACACACACACACACACACACACACACACACACACACACACACCTAATATGGGGTAGAATTGACTTGAGGAAACTTTGATTTACCCAACACTAAGACGACTTCAACAGGATTATGCTGCCGTGCACCAGCGACAGGCCCGACCGCTCTTCAAACTCAAGCGCCGAAAGGGAACAACAAAGTCTGTGATTCCTTCTAATGCAGTTTAATATCTTTTAGATTCTGCCTCAAAGTAAGCTTGGTTCAGTGTGGCCAAAAAAACATTTGAGGCAATGTTTGGGGGTGACCTTGTTAGTTTAAAAACTAGATTATAATAAAACTGACTAATCAAAATGATTTGGATGAACTTGTTTGCTAACACGTATCACAGTCACACAAACCCACACATTCATAACAATGTGTTTGTGAACATATGTGTACTTCGGTCTGAGTGTGTGTGTGTGCGTTTGGGTATGCATGTGTTGTGTCCTTGTTCGTTCATTCACCTGGGCCCGTGCACGTACTTCCCTCTTTCGGCGTTAATGGTCTGATTTGGCTAACCGGCTGCGTTCAAACATCTGTTGTGACATCATTACGTTGGGGGCTAACAAACGATGCTATCTCTCGCTAACCGTGTTTGATCTGCCCCGCAGGGCCCATTCATCTAGCATAGCATATGTTAGCCTTGTTCACCTCAAATTCACTTAGCACTAGCCTGTTGCTACAAGCCTGGCTTGCATGCACCACAGATCTGGAACAAACTTCTTGAGCACATTTGTATTTACAATCAGGGATCCAAAAAATTTAAAATAACAAATGTATGTCTGCACCACATTTATATTCTATAGGACTTAATATATATTTCATAGTTTAAATGTTTTCCGATCTGTTTCGATCCTTTGAAAAGCACTGTGAACAGCCTTGGGTTCAATGGTGTGACATAAATAAAACTTGGCTTGCCTTTCACATCTTAAAGTTGGGTGACATAAGAAATACTTGTATTCAGTTGTTTACAGTGCACACAATTCTTGGAACAGTGAGTGGAACCAATCAGTAGTGAGGACACATTGCCCAGCCCTAGCCAGCGAGTTTGAGACGCGGAAAACCAAGTTGGACAGGTAATCCATATTTCCTTGTTCGCGATTTCTCCTGTCTGTCTTTAGGTATAAACAGATCCAGACTCTGTGGTCTCTGTGTCGAGTGTTTAAATTGAGGCTGATTAAAGGGCCCTTCACACCAGTCGGGACATGCATCACCCATTATAAAAGCCACTTGTGACATCACAAATTGTAGTGTCCATGCACCCAGATGTTCTCCAGCCCGACCAGTTGGTAGAGTCCACCAGGGAGGGGAGGGGACAGGAGCGGGTGAGTTGGATCCAAACATCATACTTCTGGGGGGACACTCCCACTTGTGATGTCACGATAGGTAATGGTCAAATAGGACGGCCCTTTGATGGACGCATGGTCAATGCATTGACATTGTTACGGTTATGTCTATGTAGTGAGTGTTCTGCTGGTCAGCGTTCTGATGCAAAAAGTTCCGTCTGCTCGGTGCTGGTCCTGGCTCAGCTCTGTGACAGGAAGTGACATTAATCAGCCCCATCCAAGCGGTCCAGGTGAGACGGGGAGGAAAAAGAGAGAAAGAGGCTAAAATTAACGCATGCCAAATTGAGCCCCAAATTGAGCCCCAAAGCGTTGGGCAGGATTCAGCTGTTTAACAGGAATACTAACCTGACCCTACAACTCTCTCTTGCTCTCAGTCTCTCTCGGTGTTAAGGACCATACATGGGCAGCCTTTACATTTCCAATCCATACAAAATAAAAGTATTTCTCTCACCTGCCCTACCATATTGCTACCTCGTCTTCCTCTTCTGTCTCTTTTTCCCTCTATCTATCCCCCAGCCTATTCATCACATACAATCCCCCCCCCCCCCCTCTCCATTCTCCCCTGTTCTCAAAAGCAGTACATTCACTGCCTTTAAGAAATCCATTCAGCTGAAATGCGCTGATCTGTAGAGTAGTAATGGGTTGCGGTATCGAGTGGGGTTTAGAGTACTGTAGTGTAGGTGTAGTTGTCATAGGTTAGTGTGTAATGTATTTAACTGGCTGGTGAACAGGTGTCTATGTTATCACAGACCATCGCTACAACTATCAACTACAGCTATTACTATGTCTATCTCCGCAGCCTTTTCTCGCATCTGCACACGTATCTGCACACGTTTCTCTAGATCCATCTCTGAATCTATCTGTAAAAGTAACAATGAAAAAAAATCTGTACAATTATCTGTTCATCTATCTCTACAATTAGACATAGACATAAGAAACTCGAATGTCCGCAAAGAATCGGTACAAGTGTTTAAGTATTTATCCAAGTGTCTGTATAACTATCTCTGATCCATCTCTACCACTATCTCTACCCCTATCGGTACAACTCAGGGAGGGGGTCCGCTGAGTCACTCTCCCGCCGTGGACTCGTCGTGTCGGTATCGATCGTCTATTGACCGGAGGGCTGTGACAGGGCGGCCCGCCGGCTCTCTGCTCCCCAGGCACAGGGGGGGGGGGGGGGGGGGGGTGTGTCGGACGGCAACACATCACAGCAGGGAGCTGGGAGAGGAGCTCGGCTCAGCCTCGACAGAGACGAGCCACATGAGACGCTGCTGGGGGACGTCTGGGAGGGTGGTGGTGTGGGAGGCGGCTGGTGTCGGGTGTCTCACGGTCCTGAGATAAGGGGGTATGGTGTTTAAGGTAAGGTACGGATTACGGTGAAGGATGTGTGGGATGCTGGTTTACCGCGGGAGGGATGGTGGAGTTATACACGCGAGAAGATGGGGTTAAACGTGGTTGCAGTGGTGTACCACGTGTTCGCGGGGGGTGTTGGATGTTAGAGGTTACACGTGTGAGATGTTGGTTTGACATGAGAGGGACGGTGTTATGTGTGTAAGATGGTGGTGTTAGGGGCGAGAGGTGGTGTTTTACATGTGAGAGGGTGGTGTTATACGTGTTTGCGGTGGTGTTGGATGTTATATGTGTGAGATGCTGGTTTAATATAATAATAATAATAATAATAATAATACATTTTATTTATAATGCACTTTATATTCAAGAATCTCAAAGTGCTTCAGAGAAAACAAAAAACAAAAAAACTATTAAAAGGGGAACCTCAAAGAAAGTTTAGCTAAATGCTCTTTTAAAGAGATGGGAATATGTGAGGGATGCTGGTGTTTAGGTGGTGTTAGATGTGTTAGATGGAGGTGTTATACTGGTTTGCGGTGGTGTTATATGTGTGAGATGCTGGTTTAATATGAGAGGGGTACTGTTTTGTGTGAGTTGGTGGTGTTGGAGGTTAGAGGTGGTGTTCTACATGTGAGAGGGTGGTGTTATCTGTGAGCTTCTGGTTTTGTATGCAAAAGACGGTTGTGTTAGATGTGTTAGATGGTGGTGTTAGACGATAGAGTCGGTGTTATACCTGTGAGGTGTTATACGTGTTTGCGGTGGTGTTGGATGTTTGAGAGGCTGTTATGTTGTGGGAGCTGCTGGTTTAGGTATGAGAGATGGTGGCGTTAAGATGTGTGAGCGTTGGGACCAATCAGACCAAGAGCGTTGAACAGCGCCTTCGCCTGTGCGGGGTGGGCAGGGGGTCCGCACCGTGTTTGTTTGGATACAAACGGAGATGGATTACCTGAGTTCCCTGAACCGCAAATTAAAATGCAGTGAATTCACCCGCAGTAAATGCTTCCACTGCACCCAGCCCCCCCCCCCCCCCCTCTCCTCCCCCCCCCCCCCCCCCCCCCCCCCCCCCTCTCCTCCTCTCCCCTCCTCCAGTCTTTTTATTAACGCAGGCGAGGGGAAGTGATGAGGAATTGTGCTCTGGTTCTGTGATGACTGATTATACATTTCCTTCCAATGCGAGGGCCTTCACCTACCCGGGCCTCTCCCCTGGCGATATCCCGGGCAACAGTTAAATAAATAAGGAAACGCAAGCTGGCTTCTTCTCTTTGAAGGGATTGAGCCTAATGAGATGTGTTTGTGTGGTAATCAGTAAATAGCGCACCTGGCGGCGGAGGGCTGACCGCGCGCGGCCGTGGCAATAAGCGGGTAATTGCGGACAGTGGCGTCGTCGGCAGGGAGCAGCGGAGGGGGGGTCTTAATGAGGAGCGATGCGGAAGAAGCCCCCAGCCGCCAGGGCGCACGGTGAAACAACTCGCTTCTCAATTGAAGGCTTGAAATGTAGTTTGAAGCGCGGCGGTCCGACGCGCCGCCGCTCTCCGCCGGGAGCACGGCGTTGGTGCGTCAGCTTGTGTGTTCTAAATGAGACATCCAACCCCCGCCCCGCCCCCCCCCCCTCCCCCAACCTCCATCTCTGGCCCAACCTTCGTCTCTGATCTCTCGTCATGGTAACGCATCGTACACGTCGACTTAACAGAGCGGGTCAGGAAGAGGAAAGGGTTGACGTGTTCCAGCAAATCTGGGGAATAATCGGCAAATCAGTGACCCTGGTTTTAAAAGGCAGATTTGACTTGTTTCAGGGCGAGGGTTGTGAATTGTAAAATGCTGAAAGTGAGCGAGGGGGGTGAATCGGAAGAATGGTGACATTTGGAGGGACGGGGATCCAAAGAGCGATAATAGGCTTGTACTGCACCATTTTAAAGAGTTTGAATTAGTGTGTGTGTGTGTGTGTGTGTGTGTGTGTGTGTGTGTGTGTGTGTGTGTGTGGTAGGTCCAATCACATGCCATTGTATTTGGTTCTTGTCTTCAGTCGCTTTCGCTCTCTCTGTAGCTCTCTATTGCTCTCTCTCTGTGACAGGAGGCCTGCTAGCACTTGACCAGATGACCGTACATA